>NW_021635149.1:0-294417 GCF_004799145.2 Neltuma alba
ACTACAAACAGATCTAAGTATGGTCTAAAAATCCGGTTCATGTAGTCCATGAAAAAATAGAAGGTGCATTGTCAATCCAACGGCATCACTAAGAACTCATAGTGTCCGTATCGGGTCTAAATGCAGTCTTCGAAAACATCTTCTGTCTTATCCGCAGCTGATGATATCCCGATCGTAGATCGATCTTGGAAAACAACCTTTGCTCCTGCCAGTTGTCTAACAGATCATCAATTCGCGGCAGAGGGTATTTATTCTTTATCGTCACCTTGTTTAGCTCTCGATAGTCAATGCATAGCCTTAGACTACCGTCTTTCTTTTTCACAAAGAGTACTGGAGCACCCCAGGGAGATACACTTGGTCTTATAAAACCCTTCTCCAACAGCTCCTCAATTGTCTCTTTAGCTCAACCATTTCGTTGGGAGCCATTCGATATGGAGCTTTGGATATTGGTTTTGTCCCTGGTACAAGATCAATTGTGAACTCCACTTCTCGCTCTGGCGGAAGTCCACTGATCTCTGTTGGAAATACCTCTGGGAAGTCTTTCACTATCGGTATCTCTTCAATTCCTTCTTCTACCTCTGCTCGAATGAGAAGAATACAAAATATCCTTGACATCCGTGCCGTAAGCATCTACTCGCTTCGGCTTCAGTTATAAAATTTAGACTTACTTCTTTTCTAGGGATTTCTTCTTCTTAGAGGGTAATACTAACGTTTCTTACCACAATCTAGAAGTATGTTATTGGCAGATAACCAATCAAACCAATTATCACCTCAATGTCACGAAAAGGCATGCATATCAAGTCAATGATAGTGCAACAATGCTGATAACAGACCACACAATTCAGGCATGCTTTTAGAAGTCACAACTTTAGGACTAGTGGGAGTAGAAACAACAATATCATATGGCAAGGTATCAACAGTCAAACCCAATCGCCCAACACAATCATGTGATATAAAGGAATGGCTAGCACCTGAGTCAAACATGGCATACACAAGGCAATCATTACAGTGATGTACTGGATCATGTCAGGTGACTTACGGGCCTCTTCCTGTGTAAGGGCAAACACCCTGCCTTGGGTCTGCTGTCTCGTCCCATCTGCCCCTTGTGGGCATTCCTTCGAAAAGTGTCCTGGTCTCCCACATCTATAGCACACGTTCTGGCCAAATAAACATGGCCTGTCGCCATGATTTCTTGCCACACTTCTCACATTCCTTGGCCCTTCGTGTGATATCAAACCCTTCAGGTCGTCTGCCTCCTCTTCTCATCTTTCTGCCAAAGCCAGGCCTCTTCCTCTTTTGTTAACATAAGAGGTTCCTTCTTGATTCGGCCTCGATGGGGGTCTCTCAGCTTTCAAAGCTATCGGCATCATTCCTCGATGATTCTGACTTGCTTCAGTAATGCGGCAGACTTCTACTGCCTTGTTAAAACTCTCGATCTGCTGAGGCGCCACGACCTCTCTTAGCGTTGGCTTTAATCCTCTGACCAGCTTCTCCGTATTCCACCGTTCATCATTGAGACGTTTAAATAAGCAGAATAACGGGACAGCCGAATGTGCTTGGCTAAGTAGTCATCAAAAGTTTCATTATTCCCCTGCTGCAACACTAGGAATTCAGCTTCCATTTTATCCTGTGCTGATCGGGGAAAGTACTTCTGATAGAATCTTTCTTTGAACACCTCCCATGTTATTGGGGTGTTGTTGGCTTGCAGTACCAACTCAGTGTTGTTCCACCACTGATCTGCTTCTTTCTCTAGCTTATAAATGGCCATCTGAGCTTTAATCTCAGATGAACATCCCATTACCCGAAAGATTTTCTCCAGTCGGGTAATCCAATCTTCAGCTACTTGTGGTTCCAATGAACCCTTGAACTCTGGCGGATTATGCTTGCAAAATTTCGTAATCCACTGCTGAATATCTTCTTGATTTTCAGCCACTCCTGCTTGCTCTTCAGGTACTTGCTGTTGGACTTGTGGGGTCGCTTCAGCTTGCATTTGCTCAGGTTGTCGTAACTGAGCAATCGCTGCTGCTACCTGCTGCTGCTATAACGGTCTCTCTCTTCCTGCTGCCGTAACTGTGCCTCTTGTAGTTGCTGTACGACTCGTTGTTGCTCATCCAGCCTATTCATTACTTGCTGGATAGGATCTCTATGTGGTTCCTCAGGAGTGTTTCTTGCTCCTCTCCGTGTTCTCACCATTTCGCTTGTTCTTTAATTAACTATGGGAGAATAAAGGAACTCTTTAATCATTTATCATATAAACATATCCTTCTTATTTATATAACAAACATTTGTACAGCAACACAAGGGTTACACAGAGTTTTTAGCAGTTAGCCTAACTTATATACAGTCCACAACTATTTACACTATATACATCATCAGTCTAGCATTACCATGACCAGCTCATGGAAAAGTAGCCCATACAAAAGTCTCTATGGCGTCAACCATCTCCAGGAAAGTGCATCTGGTTAGGCGATTACATATCTCATTGATTCCTTCATTCCATTTCCATGTCTTGGGGATTACATGGAACAGGGCTAGGATCCAATCTTCATTTCCCAAGGTATGATCCTCTCTAGTCACCCAATAATAAAGGCTCTTAATGTCCTCTAAGAACCTTAAGTATACATCAGCTTCCTGGTGCTCATATGGCCTAATGAAACGGCTTCTAAACTGGAACTCTTGAACTAGCTGAGGAAGGCACTGGAACTCTTTCTTAATTTCAGGTGTAGGGATCTTACTCGGACCTGCTTCATCCTTAGTAGGCATCTTAATAACTGGAGCTATATCATTAGAGGCAACAGTGGCAATGTCTTTCTCTAGAGCCTTCCCCTTGAAACCGAAGTAATCTACCTGAGTAGCTGGGGATTTAGTGCTAAGCTCTCCATACCTCTCAATGTCCTCGTACCACCATGTCTCATCATACCACCATGGATATTGCTCACCGGGCATGACCTTGCTAATGGTCTCTCCGGATTTTCCACTTCCACTACAAACAGCCATTACCTGAGCTTTTCTGTAATCCTAATGACCAATGAACTCATTAATAAGCACTATCACATGCTTTCCTTAAAATGCAGAGCATACAAAATATCAAAATTTGTTCTGTGTGCCAGAACCATGTGCTCTGATACCATAAATGTAACACCTTACGTTTACGACCTTATATTGTGCCAAGTTAAGACATTCGGAAGCGCAATCTAAGGTTACCGGGTTGAAAAACCTGAATTTGAAAATTTCTTTCCCGCATTACTATTCACCGTAACCTTAAACTTGGCATAACTTTGAAAAATCATAACTAATTCTAGAAAAATCGAAACGAGGTCGTTCCAAGTCTCACTCGAAGCTCTTAACATCATCTATCAAGGAAAAATGACCTCAGGTTCCGCTTTAATCAGAAACGCATTCGTTTTCAATTTCGAAAAGTACTGTTCATTTGGTCATTTTTCTATTTTCCAGGATTTTTGCCTAACTTCGGAAAGGCATAACTTCTTACACAGAGCTCCGATTGTGACGCTTTACCACTCATTTTAAAGGGAAAAATAAGATCTATTTGCATGCCAAATTTCAGGGAAAAAGTCAACCATTTGACCAGGGTCTTCGTTGGTCAAAGTTTGGTCAAATCTAGACCATTTTTATCCCCTTTTTCACTAATTCTAACAGCATTTCGTTTTTCACTATAATCATACTATAATCACATGTAAAGCTATTCTATCATTAATATACATTCCAAAAAGGTTATCATATCATGTATTCATGATCATAGTATGTTTACATGGCTTGAAAGAGAAAGGTTCAAAACCGTATAATACATTACATAATTCATAACTTCTTCAAGCCATGACTATTTCCTTTCCCTTCTCCTTGGCAGTAGTGGCACCTAGGATATCATGTTATAGGAGGAATGAGATTTCATAGAAATCCCAGTAGCATTGAACATACAACCATCAAGTCAACATGCATAAGATGTCATGCTACATGCAGTATAATAACATTTCTAGTCTTTATGCCATGCCATAATCATTCTGTATCCATGTCATCATATCATGGAGCATATAATCATTCTGGTCAAAACTCAATCATGCAAGAGCCAAGGCATACATTGCAAGGAGTTCACATCATCTGTACATAAACATTCTCATGGCACATAAACACACATAGCAGATACACCAAATGCAGATCAACAAAATAATTGCAGTTCACGCTACCTCAATTCCTTGCTTAACGTTTCCTCCTTGATCCCTTGCTGGAGATCCTCCTAGGTTTCCAGAAGAGTTGCCTATCAACCATACAGTAAGGGTATGGTAAATTCCATATCCAGTATACCATTCTTTCTCAATATAATGCTACCCTTGTATCTTTCAATTATAATTTCTGTATACCTTTCCTAAACCTTTGACCTTGGTTTGACCAAGCCTTAATCCTCAATTAAGGTCTTGGAATTCTTCCTTAACCATGATTAATCATGCTTCCTTGGTTAATCACTAACCCTTAGTCCTTAATCCAATACTTAATTAAGGTCCTCAAGTCACATAGTCATAATCCTTTAAGATTAAATCACTAATCCCTTTTTGGATTAACCATTAATCATTCTCTAATCAACATGATTAACCATTATTCATTCCTTAATTAACATGATTAATCATTTTCTAATCAATATGATTAATCATTAATCATTCTCTAATCAATATGATTAACCATTATTCATTCCTTAATTAACATGATTAATCATTTCTAATCAATATGATTAATCATTAATCATTCTCTAATCAATATGATTAAGCTTTAATCAATACTTAATCAACATGATTACCCATAATTAATCATCCTTCAATTATCATAACTAATCACTAATTAATTAGGGTAGCTAACCTTAATCACTTACTAATCCTTAATCAAATAACATAATTAATCTTAGCTATCACTAAACCATAATTAATCAAGGTAAT
The DNA here is from genome assembly GCF_004799145.2 of Neltuma alba. Taxonomy (NCBI): domain Eukaryota; kingdom Viridiplantae; phylum Streptophyta; class Magnoliopsida; order Fabales; family Fabaceae; genus Neltuma; species Neltuma alba. The sequence goes on from NW_021635149.1 coordinate 4,944, forward strand.
TAATCCTAATCTTCCTCAAATAAATAATCAACTAAAAATAATTAACACTTAGGGAGATAAACATACCTTAATTAGCGCTTAATCGGCGATTAGAGGTGATTAAGCTTGCTGTCTCTCTTTCTCTCTCTTCTTCTTCCTTTCTCTCTCCTAGAACTCAAGAACACAAAATTCTCTCCCAACAAACACCTCTTGGCCGAATTCTTCATGAAAGGGGGGGTATTTATAGGCCTTGATATTTCAAAATGCCGAAAATGCCCTTCGGGAAAAAGATGCGATCTCGGCCGTCCATTTTTTCTACTTTACACGTGGACAATCTTAGGGCACTCACCATAAGAAAGTGACACATGTAGGGACACCTAATCACCATGTGATTTTCATGTGGAAAATAAATATTATTTTATTATTTTGTCTCTTATTTCCCTTTATGCCCTTGAACATTTGGAAAATTCCAACTTTGTCCTCTCCTTCTAATTTTGGCCGAATTATTGCTCTTAATATTGGAAAAATATGACTCATCCAATAATCAGTGCAATCCACTGATTATTTGTGTATTTCCGGTCCGATTTTCCAACAATCCTGTCCAATTTACTGTCACAAAATTTCGATTTCAACACCTCATTAAATTCCCCTCATTCCAAGGGTAATCCATGATTTTTCTCAAGTTCTATCTCCCTCTATAATTTTCTAAATTTTATTCTGTCAAAAATCACTATTCTACCGATAATAATTCGGTAGTATAAATATTCTTTAAGCTAACCTCTGTACATCCAAAGGTGGGAAATAATTTTATAAATTAGGATAATATGTCACATAATTTATCCATATTTTTCCTTGAATTTTTGAGGCCTCTATATATTTTAAATAATGGAAATTGGCTAATTTTCCTTAATTAGCCAAAAATTCCAATAATTACAAATAACTCCCTGGTAAATTATTTTTAATCTCATATTCATCTTCTAAGCCTCAAACATTATTCTGTACCCTCCTTTCTATTTTTCATGATTTTCTAGGAATTTTCAGGAAATTTGGACATTATTTCCAATACTGCCCTTTCTTAACTGATCTTTTCAGAAATGACCGTTATGTCCCTATCCTGATTTTTCCTCATAGCCTGGATCCTCTACTAGTCTACTATACTACTTGGCCTTAATCAGTCACAAATCATTCATCAGTTAGAATAAAATTATCAGGGTGTGACAGAAAGGGCTGCTAACGCTACTCAGTTCAACTCCTTAGCTTCACTAGTTCAACAAGATTCATCCAAGAATGATGCTAGATTTAGTGCTTTGGAAAAGAGAATGGAACAGTGGGAAACTAAGTCTGAGAACATCAACTCCTATGTAACTCAGTTGTCTAACAACATGAGTGAGCAACAAGCAAGGAGCAGTGGCGCTACCCCCTCCAACACTGTTATCAATCCTAAGGGCTTGAATGCCATTACCCTTAGGAGTGGGAAGCAAGTGAATTTTAGAGAAAATGAGGATAAAGTTATAGATGAGTTAATCTTGTGTGATGAGCTGCCACAAGCATCTTCAAAGGTCAAGAATTCTGAGAGCTCCAAGAAGATGAAGCTAAAGCTGAAAGAAGCCCCAAAAAAACATGATGGTAAGGGTAAAACTGTGGAATCTGAGCCAAGCAATCATGGAGCCTCAAGCAAGGAAGGTAAGGAGGTAAACATCAATGAATTACCTTTCCCTCATGCTTATTTAAAAAATGTTAAAATGGGTAAGGAGAGGCAAGATCATGAGTTGCTTGAGACATTTAGGAAAGTAGAAGTGAATATACCCTTGCTTGACCTGATTAAAAAGATTCCTAAGTATGCTAAGGTCTTAAAAGAATTATGCACTCAAAAGAGGAGATTTAAACCTAATAAAAGAGTCCAATTACCCTCTAATGTGTCTGCATTGTTTAAACCCTAAATTCCTGTAAAGTATCAAGACCCTGGATCTTTCACTATCCCTTGCACTATAGGAAAGGTTATTATAGGGGGAGCCCTGTTAGATTTAGGTGCAGCCATTAATGTCATGCCTAAGTCTGTATACACCTCTCTAGGAGTCAAGACTCTTAAGTCTACTACTGTTGTGCTCCAACTAACTAATAGGACTATTAGGTATCCTGAGGGCATTATTGAAGACATTTTAGTCCAAGTTAAGGGATTGGTGTCACATCCAGAAATATGGTATTTGGAAAATAGGAATATTCATAAATAATTAATGGTAAAAAATGACAACGAGTAATAGAAGAATTTTGGGTGGAAAATAATTATTATAATTTTCCAAGCCAATTATGAAAAGTTTGACTAATTAAGGAAAATTGGTCAAGAGTAAATAAGGGAAAAATAATTCCAAGTATCAGAAAATTAAGAAAAAATAAGGACAAGGTTCCTTGAGAATTATATGGAATTATAAAATTGGTTTTATGACCAATTTGCCCTTAGAGAAATTACAAAGGAATTTAAGGGCAATTTAAGCTAATTTAAGGTCCTTATTTGGAAAATTCCAAATAAATATATTTAAGAAGGATAAAATCCCAAGAAAATTCCTATGAAATCCTAAGGAATTATAGGAGATTATGAAATTAAAAGAAGACCCTCAAGTATCCCGGATTTTTTCCAATTCTTTGGAAAAGTGGAAAAATCACTAAAGAGAAGGAAAATAGTTTTCCTTTTTATTTAATTATTGGGAAATTAAATTTGAGACAAAGAGGGCAATTTGGGAAGATAAAAATAAGGAGAATAATTTATGGATCTGAGAGAAAATAATTACAGAGGCCAGAGCACTGTAATTATAGAAAAGAAGTTAAACCCGGAGTAAAAGTGCACCGATAAAGTGTTGAGCGGAGCCTTGCACTTTACTTCGCCCATAAGCTACCACTTGTCAAGCCTTTAATGGATGATAATTAGAGCTTTCCAAGTGTCAAGCTACCAATGGAGAGGATCTTAACTTTGGAATTTAATTACAATGTGAATTAAGTTAATTAAAGAGAAAATGCAAGACTAAGTAGGCTTATGACACTTGGCTCTTCATTAATTGTGGTAGATGGGATATTTTGATAGCATTGGTGAGCTCATCTCTCCCCTAAATCAGATGGGAATTTCGTGCAAGGCAGGAAGAGAGGGAAAAAGAGAGAGTTTTGAGGGAAAACCAAGAGAAAGGCATCAACTTTGGTCATACAATCAAGGTTCAAGGTGAGTTCTTGGCTCTAGATGTGTTCTTGCCTTGTTTTCTTTCTCTTTTATGATTGAAAATATGTCTTCTCTCCCTCTTTTGATGCTGGCTGAACTGGTTGTTTAAGGGGAAAGGGAGTTTTGCTCATCACACTTGTTAAAATACTACAACACAAGCTAGATCCTAGTGTTTGCAAGTGATTATAGTTGGTTTTGAAGCATTTTTCATGGTTACTTCCTTGAGTGTCATTTTCGGCCAAGACAAGATCTGAACCCTAGGATGTGTTTTTCAAAGTTTTGAGGCTTCCATTGTGTTCAAAATGAAAAATGGTGTAGGGTAAACCTAAAGAACAAGTGTTGGAAGCCATAGAAGCAAAGTTGCAATTTTTGAGTTTTAAACCCTAAGGGTTCGGTCAAGCTGAAACTGGAAGAGAAAAATTTGTTTTGTTAAATCTAAGTAAATATTTGGAATCTACATGAAAAACCATGTAGGAAAGAGTCAAGAGGGAATTTTTAGGGTTTATGGAAAACAACTCTAAAAATTCAAGAAACAAAGATAGAGGCTTTAAGGGGTTTAGGAGCTTCTTGAGTTATGTGATTGATTTTTATGTGGAATGTTTAATAATACTTGCTGCCCTTTTTGGGGATTGCCATGTTAGGGTTTGGCATTTGTGGAAGCAAGAAAGAAGAACAAGAAAAATCAAAGAGCATTGGATTAAGGTAGTAAGATTTAATTAGCCTTAATGTTGAATGTTGCATTGATTGCTATGCAATTTCATGTGCTATTATGTGGTTGAACTAAATGATGATGATGATGATGATTGTGTAGCTATACTCCTTACTTTATATGCCTTGGCTATTGCATGTTAGAGTGCTACATGTATGAGGTAAAGTAGTTCCCTATTAATAGCAAAAGGTTAAAATGCTTGTAATTGATGCATGTAATGTTTTGGTTGATTGATCTTGCTACTGGGATTTTCAAAAATCTCATCCCCCAAAAATAATGTAACATTTTAGGGCTTGAACTTCTCAAGAGCAAGCTGCAGAATGGAGGCTAATTATGGTGTCATACCATAAAATTTTTGTGGACATTTGGTTATGTATAATTATCAATGGTTGGTGCTGTAACCCTTATGCAGGATGTTAGTTTAGAGCCACGGTTTATTTAGTTATTGAACGAATTTCAGCATGAAATTTGGTATGCTTATAGTTGACATCCTGAACTTCAGATTGATAGGCAGCACGTTAAAAATGGCCAAGTATACAATTTTTAATTATTTTTCAAATTTAAGGTTCAGAATCTGGAAAAAGAGTTTTTGGCATATGGATAATGTTACCTTTCACAAAAACCTGACACTTTTTCATAAGAAATTGGATAACGATATTATTTTTCCTTGAAAGAGGACTTAAAGAGCTTTAAATAGAATTTTGAACCACCTCATTTCGATTTTTATGGAATAAGTTATGAATTTTTGAAGTTGGGCTAGAAAACTGGATTTTTACCCGATGAACAGTAAAAATCCGAAAATCAGCGTTTTTCATGAATTTTTAAGCCCAAGACCATCCAATGTGGTCTAAAATGGTTTTTATTAAACCCTAAGTGGATCTGATAGTAAGGTGTGACAATTGGTGTTTCCTGCTGATTTTTATGTGCTTGACATGTCTTCTGAACTTGTAAATGACACTACACTCATCCTTGGTTGACCTTTCTTAAGGACTGCTAATACCATGATTAGCATGAAAGAGGGCACCATAACTATGGAGGTGGGTGATAATAAAGTTTCTTTTAACATGTATGAAGCAATGAAACATCCTTATGAGGACTATTCACTTTTGGGGGTTAACATGATAGACATTGCTGTTGAGGATGCTTGTTCTGAAGTTGAATTGCAAAATGACTCTTTCTATTCTGATATTTACAGTGATGAATCTATTGATGAGAATGAATCCATTTCTTCCTTTTCATCTCTTTACTCTACACCTTCTACTTGCTCATGTGGTGGTGATGTTACATGCCTTGATTGTACTGTGGTTAATTGTATGCTTTTTATCCCACACACATTTTCTGTTTCCTCCCTTGACTCCAAGTTAGACCGTAATTCCTCTATTGTCAGTGATGATTCCCTTGGGGAAAGGTTTCCTGTTGTTGTTTCAGATATGGAGGAAGAAGTCATGGAGAAGAATCCCTCTAAGGCGGTTACTGTAGATCAACTAGAAGTTGGTTCAACGCTTGGAGAGGAAGTTAACTACAAGGCTGAAGAATTATCACTAGTTGAAGGAAAGGGGAGTAATCTGTTCTCTCTTGAACTTCATAAATTGATTTCTTCTATTGTACAACCACCTACACTTGATTTGAAACCCTTACCACCTACTTTGAAATATGCTTTTCTTGAGTGTAATGAACAACTACCTGTTATAATTGCTAACTCACTGTCTGAGAGTGAGGAAGAGAGACTCTTGTCTGTTTTGAGGGAGCATAGAAGGGCAATAGGTTGGACACTAACAAATATACCTGGAATTAGTCCTACTATGTGCACACACAGAATTTTACTGAGTGAGGAATCAAAACCAGTGAGACAACCCCAAAGACGATTGAACCCTCTCATATTAGATGTAGTTAAGAAAGAAATTACTAAATTGTTGAGTGCTGGGATAATATATCTAATTTTTGATAGTGAGTGGGTCAGTCCGGTGCATGTTGTGCCAAAGAAGAGTGGGGTAACAGTAGTAAGGAATGAAAGGGATGAGTTAATTCCTACAAGGGTTCAAAACTCATGGCGTGTGTGCATAGACTATAGGAGACTTAATGATGCAACACGTAAGGATCACTTTCCTATACCCTTCATTGACCAAATGTTGGAGAGACTAGCTAGTAAATCACATTACTGCTTTTTAGATGGCTTTTCCGGCTATTTTCAGGTACCCATAGCCCTCGAGGATCAGGACAAAACCACTTTCACATGCCCCTTTAGTACCTTTGCTTATCGAAGGATGCCATTTGGGTTATATAACGCTCCAGGCACTTTTCAAAGGTGCATGATGGCGAATTTTAGTAACCTTTTAGAGCACAATATGGAGGTTTTCATGGATGATTTTACGGTTTATGGGGAGAGCTTTGACTAGTGCCTGAATAGCCTAAGGCAGGCTCTAGAGAGATGCATAGCCAAAAATCTTGTTTTGAACTTTGAGAAATGTCATTTCATGGTGGGTAGTGGCATAGTGTTAGGTCACCTCATCTCTAGCAAAGGGATTGAAGTTGATAAGGCTAAAATTGAAGTTATCTCATCTTTGCCTTACCCTACCTGTCTTAAAGATTTGAGATCTTTTCTTGGGCATGCAAGGTTTTATAGGCGCTTTATTAAAGACTTTAGTAAAGTTGCTTTGCCCCTTTCTACTCTTCTTAAAAAGGATGTTGAATTTAATTTTGATGAAAAATGTAGACATGCCTTTGATACTCTCAAGTCTATGCTTGTTTCACCTCCTATTTTGACTGCACCCAACTGGAATTTACATTTTGAACTCTCATGTGATGCTTCTAATTGTGCAGTGGGTGCTATGCTTGGCCAGAAGGAGGAGAAGCAATCTAGAGTCATAGCCTATGCCTCTAAGACACTTAACCAGCTCAAGTCAACTATACCACCACTGAGAAAGAAATGTTTGCCATTGTATTTGCTTTAGATAAGTTTAGACAGTATCTAATCAATTCTCGAGTGGTTGTGTATACAGATCATGCAGCTGTCCGCTATCTACTTAAAAAGCCACAATCTAAACCAAGATTGATCAGATGGGCTTTACTACTTCAAGAGTTTGACATTGAGATTAAGGATAGACCTGGGGCAGTGAATCAAGTAGCCGATCACCTGAGTAGGCTACCGGAGGACACAAGGGGAGTAGATTCTTCTGACTTGACTTGTGACTCTTTTACTGATTCAGCTTTATGTTCTGTGGTTACTATAGAGCCTTGGTATGCTAATATTGTCAATTATCTCATGTCTGGACTCACTCCTCCCTTTATGTCTAGATTTCAGGCACAAAAGCTTTGTAGCGAGTCAAAGTATTACATTTGGGATGCCCTTCATCTGTGGAGGATGTGCAGTGACCAAGTAATAAGAAAGTGTGTGCCAAAGGAGGATTTTGAACCTATTATTTCAGCTTGCCATTCCATGGTTTGTGGTGGTCATTTTAGTGCAAGGAAGACATCTAGGAAGGTCATAGATTCTGGATTTTATTGGCCGACCCTCTTCAAAGATTCTTTTACATTTTGTAGATCATGTGACAAGTGTTAGCGATTTGGGGGGTTGGGAAAAAGACATGAGATGCCTTAACAGCCACTTCTGTTTTGTGAGATTTTTGAGGTTTGGGGAATTGACTTTATGGGACCCTTTCCTTCTTCCTTTGGTTTTGTATATATTTTATTAGCTGTAGATTATGTATCCAAATGGATTGAAGCTATACCTTGCAAAAAAGATGATGCCCCAACTATTCATAGATTTCTAAAATCACATATTTTCTGTAGGTATGGGATTCCTTGGGCTGTAGTGACTGATAGGGGAACACATTTTTGTAATAGGATAGTCAACAACCTGTTGTCCAAATTTGGTATCACTCATAAAATCTCTACTGCCCATCACCCCCAAACCAATGGTCAAGCTAAAATATCTAATAGGGAAGTGAAGCATATTTTGGAGAAAATGGTTAAACCATCCAAGAAGGACTGGAGCTCGCGTTTAGAAGAAGCATTATGGGCTTATCGGACTGCATACAAATCGCCCATTGGCATGTCTCCCTACCGCTTAGTTTATGGAAAGCCATGCCACTTGCCAATAGAGCTGGAACACAAAGCATATTGGGCGGTCAAGCAGTGCAACATGAATATAGAGTCCTCTGGGATGGAAAGGAAGCTGCAATTGCAAGAGTTGGAGGAGATCATACTTGAAGCTTATGAGAACTCTAGACTCTACAAAGAAAAGACAAAATTTATGCATGATCGGGGTATTTTGAGAAAGAACTTTAAGGAAGGCGATAAAGTGTTGTTGTATAAGGCTCGGTTTACTTTCAAGCAAGGAAAATTCAACACCAGATGGAATGGGCCATACACAGTCACTAAAGCGCACAATTTCAGTATGGTGGAGCTACTGCATGAGGAGACAGGGGCCAGATTCAAAGTTAATGGCCATCTACTGAAGCTCTACCATGAGAATCAAAAGCCTCCTTAACTCCCTGGTCGTTTCTTTCCTTCACTCATTTACATGCTTTTGCTTAATTATTGATCTTGTTATGCTTTGTGCATTATATGTTGAATGAGTGTGGGGGAGAAACCATTTCAGTAGGATAGTAGTGTGGTTGTAGTTTGAATTCAATAAGATCTCCTGCAAGTTCTGATCTCTGTCCTATTTCATTTTGTGCTTGTTGATAATATGGTGCTTGCAATGAATTATATGAATCAGATTGATTGAGAAAACTTGTTTGTGGTATACTGCTTAATCATGGACTTATTGAGCACCCTTTTGATCTATTTTGATGCACTTTAAAGTTTTTGAAGTATCCAGCTACATTTGTTGTTTGTGTGTTGTGTTTCTCTGTTGTTTGGGTGTTTTTTGTGTTGTTCTGTGCTCTATGTGACACTTCGCCGCGGCAAAGTGGTTCTGTGTTTCTTGTGTTGCTCTCGGTGACCTTTCACCGCGGCAAATATTGCCAGTTTCTGGGTGTTGCTCTCGGGATGGTTTTGCCGTGGAGAACTTATGCTTTCACCACGGTGAACCTATTCTTCGCCGCGGCAAACCCGCCATTTCAGCGCTGTCAGTTTCGTTTTTCCCTAGTTTTACTTATCAATTTCCCTTCTTGCCCCCATTTCTGATTCACCCATTCCTTTATCTTAAGCCCATTTTGGTCTTTTCCCTCTCCCATCCCATTATACTCCCATTGCCCCTTTAATTTTGAAACCGCTCGGCCTCTCTCATATTCAGCAACCGCTCGGCCCTTCTCATTCAGTAACCCCACGCCCTCTTCCCTTCCGAGCGGCGACCCTCTCTACCTTCCATCTCCAAACTCATCGGCCTCCACTTTTCTCCTTCCCTCTCAGTTGCCCTCTCCCTCTCTCCTCTTCTCCCTTATCTCTTCCGTTTTTCCGTTCTCTCTCCCTCTCTCCTCTGTTCTCTGATCTGCGCTAAGGTTCCCCCTATCCCTCTTGTGGTATGTTTTTCCTCTCTTCCTTTATTCTTTCTTTTGTTTTAATTCTGTTAGTTGTTAGTCTTTCAATTTATTCCGTTATTGTGTTGTTGGGTTAGGTTATTTTGATGTCAAATTATAGTTACGTAGCCTTTAGGTTATCTAATGATTCATGGTACATTGTGTTTTTCTTTAATCTCTTTACTTAGTTCTAAAAGTTTTTGATCAACTGAAAACCTATGAATCATTATATAGCCATTTGCTACTGTCTAGGTTGTGATTTTGTTTTTTCTGGGGTAGTATTAGTTGTTGTTGTGTAGCCCTTGTTTAGTGTGTTTTACTTCTTGTGTTCAGAGTATGCCTCGCACTAAGAACCCTGCACTTGTGTCTGAGTCTGATTCGGGGGATGAATACACTTTTGAGGAATTATACCGAAAAATTGACCAAAGACCCCTCCTTAAGGAATGACCTTTTCCCTTAGACCCTCCTGATCACCCCTTTGTCTGCCAGCTCCGTGCTTCCCAATTGACCAGTTTGGTCCAAGAGCATTTTATGGGTAATGACACTTTTGTTCACCACTTTTACACTTATGCCCGTTTCCATGGTTCCTTAGTCATCGACTTCCACAATGTCCTTGTCTACCATTCCTTTACCGTTGACAACATCCGCTTCCATTACCGCCTTCCCCCTAGTCGCCATTCGGGTTATTCGGCCTACAGAGACAATTACCCATTTGACGATATGGTCCAAACCTTATGTCATGACGGAGCCACTTGGCATCGCCCCTGTACTTCCGAGCAATACCTTAAGCGATCTGAGTTCTAACCTGAGGCTCGCCCCTGGCTGTATTTTGTCTGTAACAACCTCGTACCCACCACCCACATAGCCAATGTTCCAAAGCGCCAAGCCCTTTACGTTTACCTTCTCATGACTGGCCGCTCCTTCGATGTAGCCGACACCATCTACTCAGCCCTCCATGATGCCATCAACACCCCAAACTCACCAACAGTATCATTTTTCCCCACCTAGTCACTGACCATTTTAGGGCTGCTAATGTCCCTAAGTACAACAATGACAGCTATTTTAAGCCAGCCCCTTTGTTTAGATATGACCGCCTCAAATAGCCTGTCATTGGACCCCCTCCACCCATCCACCCTGTGTATGATGTTGGCGCAGCGCATGCAGCTGGTGCACCAGCTCCTGAAGCTTAAGAAGACTAGCCAGATCCAGAAGCTCCTGAACCTGTCACCTTGGACACTTTGGTTGATGATATTGATGAGCTGGCCGACCATGTCCACTAGTTACGAGTCACCCTCCTCCACGAGATAAAGAGGCAGAAGGACCGTGATGCTCTGTATGATTGAGACCGACGTTACTGCTGGCGTGTGGATGCTCTGATTGCTGACCGGTTGAACTTCCTCCTACCTCTCAAAGAGGAAGATCCTCAGAGCGGAGTTGGGACATCTGGAGCAGGCACTTCTGGTGCAGGACCATTCGGGTCTGGGGCAGATGATGCTGGGACACAGCAGTAGCTCTTTAGTTGTGTTTTGTTTTCTTTATTGTTCTTTGTGTTTCTTTTTAGTTGATGTAGCTGGTTACTTGTTAAACTTTTTGGATGTTACATTGGATGTTATTCGACTCTTTGGCTACTGATGGCCTTTACAATTTGCTGTTACTCTTACTTTGGTCCCAACTTCTATTGTTTTCTTTTTCTCTTTGTTTGCATGCAACCTATCACCTTCTCCCTCCTTTTTGTGAATTCGATGTGTTGTGCTTCAATTTCAATTGGACTTCACAACTTCTGGTTCACTTTGTGATTGGTTTGCCTATTCTAGTTCAAACATTGAGGACAATGTTGTGTTTAAGTATGGGGGAGGGACCTATTGTGGATTCTAGCAAATAATTCTCTGGCATCCATGCATCTATGTGATTTTGAGGTATTTCTGAACTGATAAATTGGTTGAATTGTGAATATTTTGAACTTAGTTTTCTGAAGAGTTGAAAAATTGCATTGTTTACTGCTTTCTATCACCCTTCGCCGCGACCAACTTATGTTTCGTTGCGGTGAAGCAGGCCCTTTCTCCAGATTTGGCTCTCTGTAGGCCTTCGCCGTGGCTACCCCCATTCTTCGCCGCGGCGACACCATAAAAAAAAAAAATTTTAAACGAAAAAAATATATTTTATAATAAAACCAAATAATAAATTCTTTGCAATTTCAGCTGTTCTTCAGAAATTTTTCCTGGCTTAGATTCTTTATGCTCCTACATCCCTTTCAAAATTGATGAAAAGTTCAATTTGTGCTAGTGCTTTTAGAAAACTTTCCATGCTTTTAAATAAGGGTTGAACTTGGACTAGTTATTCTCATGTTTTTGACAGATAGTAAATGATGATATGCTTTGAAATTATGACTATGTGGTTTTTAACCCTTGAGATTGATTAATTGAGATTTTAGCCTTGTTGGAAGGATTTTTGGGCCTAAAGTTATTAAATTGAGTGAATCTGCTTATTTCATATTTCTCTAGAACTTGTTTTAATTCTTAATCGAAGCTTAGTGAATCAATTTTTGTAAAAATGATAGAGGCATTTGATTTCAAACCCTCGTTTCCCAAACACAAACCCAATCATTTCACCATTGTAAACTCCTTTGGACCTTCATCTTGAGTTCATGCATGCAATTATTTTGTCAAAAAAAAAGGAAAAGAATAGATAGAGAAATAAAAATAATAAAATAAAAATAAGCAGCTTCTCTCCTTATGTTGTTTAGGATAATTCTGTTTTAATAATTTGTATGCTTGTACTCATTTTCGTTTTCATTCTCATTCCATTCATTTCATTTGGCCTTCATTCAAATCCTAACCCCTAAAAGTCCTCTTGATTTGCAAAGTTTGCTTCCCGTGGTGGGGAGGTAGAATTATTACAAGCCTATGGTAGAAATTGGATTGAGTAGACTTGGAGTGAAATAATCCCAAAACAAGTGAGTTAAGAGTGAAACACTTATCTGTGAGATAGATCTCTTTTGATCAATCTTTTAAGTTAATTGTCCATTGTGCTCATTTTCTTAGCATATCCTTGCTTTACTGTTGTCAACTCCTGTGAGAATTTCTTACTAATCTTCTGCTTTCATCTTTAAGCATGGTAGTGTTTCTCTTTGTGCTAGTATCTCTTTGAATTATTTCTGAGCTTTGTCCAGGAGTACAAAGGTCTAAGTATGGGGGAATTTGATTGAGCTCAAATTATTCTTATCTTTTCATTACATCATCCATGGTTTTGTTGCATTTTCTGGCTCTTTTGGCTATAATTAAGTTTATTTTAGATCAAGAGTCCTTGCATTGAGTTAGTGTCTTTTTTAGGGTAAAATCATCATAATTGGTTATTAATTGTATTCAATTAATTTCTAGGACAATTGATGCTTTAAATTGTTGCTTTTCAGTGTAGGACACCTAAGATTGGAGCCAAGATTGAAGACTCAAGGCACAAAAAGCAAAAAGAGAAACTCCCTGCCATGGTTCGCCATGGCACACTCTGCCTTCGTCGTGGCAAACGTCTGCCTTCAGGAAAGAAACTCTCTGCCATGGTTCGCCGCGACGAACCCCTCGTATCAGCAAAATTAGACATGACCATTTTGGGAAAATTTGACTTGCCCACTTCCATGAACCGACCTAGACACGTCATATTCAGGTTAGAAACCCTATTTTCGGTATGAGTGAGGTCAGACATGAATATTCAGCCGCCATCCACGTTTTTCTCTTCATCTTCTCTCATCTCTCCCACCAGAACCCTAAACCCTCACCTTCCACTGTCATCTTTATCCATGGGTAACACTGAGTCAATTTCAATGGAGATGTTTCTGCACACCATGAGTGGCTAGGCTTCCTCCAACTCTTGAAGATGGATGATTGGCATGAGTTCTAAGAGCTTAAAAGGGGAGTTTCAGTTTCATCTTAGTTTAGCTATGTATTTATGAATTCCTAGGTCTAGGATTTGTAAATTCTTAGTTAAAGACTTTGATTGATATGTAATCATTAGTTGATGATTCATATTTGTAGTTGGATTGGTTAATGTTGGATTTCATGCTTCAATATATGTAGTTACATATATGTTCTTTGTAGCTTTCTTGATTCTCTCTATCTTACATGGTCATGTTTAGATGATGAGTTGATTTTTTGTTGCATTGAACCTTTTGCATTAATCATTCTTAATTGCACATTAGGGAAGCTTAACAATGTTTTCATTAATGAGTTCATTGATGTAAGCATTGGACTCAATGAGTTATTGAGGTTGTTATCAAGAAAACCTAATGAATTTCTAAAACTCCCACATCTTAAGAGAACTATGATTGCCAAGAATCCATTTTCAAGAGGTTTTATCAATTGATTCAGTACTTGATTTTCATCCATTTCATTTTAATCTCCCAAAAATCCAAAAATACATTTACATTCTATTGCATTTTACCTTAATTACAAGAGTCAATGAAAACCCCCAACCTTTTCCAACTTAATTTGCATAACCATGGCATTTAGTTAATCTAGGATCTTAATTTCGGTTCTACAAGTGAAACGACCCGAGGTTGTGCCTATAGTACCATCCTTGGATAAATTTTTGAAATTGGCCCCAAGGTGTAAACAAAGACAGTCAAGGCAATTTTCACCTTTTGAAGCTCAAAAAATTCTTTTGTCTGCTCTATAAACTCCTTTTTATTCTAGAGAATATTTATAAATTTTCTGAGGCCATAACACATCCTTTAAGCCTTGCATAAAACTCATTCACTAAAATGCCCTTTTATCGGCATAATCGGCTTTTTAATTTATTAAAGCCATTCCACTGGTCTTTTATTTGCGAGACTAATTTTATAAATTATTACAACCTTTCAACTATTTAACCTCTTTTTTGTGTATATTTTTGAGGTCTCTTGCTATTTTAATTAATTACCTCAAACGGTGTATTTTTTACCGACCATAACCTCATAAATTCTATTTAAGCTGCCTTAAGGATATTTTTGTCATTTACCTTCACAAAAGAGTCTTAGAATATTATTTTTCATTTTTAGGGATTTTTCCTAGAATTTCCTATATACTTTTCATTTTTACCCCTGTCGGCCATAACTTTTTGAATTTATAGTTTAGTCCCTGCTTGGACTTAACTTTATAGAACAATCTCTTCGAGGTTTCTATCTTAACCCTTGGAATGTTTCTAGCCTCTTTTCTCTTTCTGGGCCCTTAAGACTTTACTGGAGTCTCTAGCTTTGATTACGCTTCAGCCCCTGAAAACTTTTACTTTGCTGTCTAGTCCCTATTCTCATTCTAGCTTCCTTTCACATCTTTGAGACTTCTGCTCAAGGGACTTAGTAGCCTACCTTCTTTAGGCTATTTTATATAAGCCAAAAATTTGGGATGTGACAATAATTCACCTCGTTAAGGCCTCCAACATAACCTTTGACATACATTCATCTCTATTTATTATTCCTAGGTCTCAAGACTTCACTAGAGTCTCTAACTTTCTCTTTTCTTAGTCCCAGTAAATTTTTGCTTTGCAATTTGGTCTCTGAGAATCTTTCTATTCTTTTAGGGAACTTCCGAGACTCCTGCCATAAGGGTCTAGTAGCTTGCCATTTCAGGCTAATTTTTCAGTACTCTTAGGTCCAAAATTCAGGATGTGACAATTCTCCCCCTCTCAAAAGAAATTTCATCCTTGAAATTTCTGGGTCAAACCTCTATCTTTACCCTTAATGAGAGGTCAAATAAGGAGAATATCCCCACTTATATTCAACTTTGGCCTTTTCAACTTTTTATTATACCTCATTGATAGGTTTCAATCCTAGAATCCCTTCTTACATAGCTTGCCCTTTCTTACTTTTTTGTTATTTATATGAGCATGGCCTTTGCTTTCATGTATTTTATCATCACCGCTCCCACTTTTTCTATATTTTAGGCCCATTCTTTCATAATAATGCCATAGCAGTATACCTGTCCTCATCGTCTTTTACTATACGATGGCATTTTAGGTTCCTCTAACACTGCCTTTATCTATTCTTTTTGGCATACTCTACCTTTTTCATCTTTATCTTAAGGGCCTATCTTCTTTCTTTTATATTCTCATTTCATATACAGCTTGCCTGAATGCATAACTTTTAGGACTTATAGCATGTGGTTCGCTTAATTTTTACTTTCCTCACTTTCCTTCATTGACTAGAACAGAATTAAGCTCGACCTATTTAACAATAATAGTGTGTAGGGAAAAGTCAAGGGTACTCTCTTTATACTAAGCAACCAACCTGAGGAGGTTTCCTCATCTTAAATTCATCTCTGGTCATCTCATTCTCACGTTCTAAAGAGATACTACCCTTATGGCTCAATAACCTTCCTTTAGGCTTGGTTTACTATGACCTTGAGAGCTACCCGCTTTCTTGTAAGCCTCTTTAAGATCTATCATGACCCTGGATTCTTTCACATTATACTGAGCCATGTTCCATTCTTTAGAGCCTTTAGACCAGTGGATTGAGTTAAAGAATAAGTCACCTACCCTTAGCTGGTAACTTGACTGATTATTCCACTAGACTGATTACAAATGCCAATATTGTCTTCTTAGGCCTTATTTAATCCTTTCTATCTACTCTAGAATCATTCATCTTTCCTGGGTTTCCTTTTCTCCTAACTTTTAGCTACCTCAGGCTAGTTCCTTTTTCATTGTGCCTTTTTAATTCTCTAGGCCATTGCCTCATATCCATGGCCTTTTGGGCTGATCATCATATCTATGCCAATTCGCCATGTCTTACGATTTTCTCTTTTATCTTATAGGGAGAGGTCTTGTAAAATTATCTCTATCATCTTCTTAGGTATTCCATCCCTTCATTACTCTTGGCCAACTTCACTCTCTGATAGAACCCAATCTTTACATGGTTTTCTCAAGTGTTTTCTAATGTTTTGTAACAATTTTACCCTCATTATGCGTGCATTTATATCCATTTGATTACATTGAGTCATGCATTGCATTTTGCTGTTTAAGGGGTAAAAAGGGTCATTTTTCTCTTCTCAATTTTAATTGCCTTGATTTGTAATCAGTTGGTCTTTACAAAGTTCCTTGTTGTGATTTTCAGGCAATTGGAGAAGGACCCATGAACCATGATGGAGAATGGATGGAGCCAAAATGTTACAAGGACCAAAACACAAGAGTTGGGAGTATTCTGCCTCCTCAAGTCACGATATAGATTCTTGAGGTTGCGATCTGGATGCCTCAGTGAAATTATGCATTTTGGACCTAAGTTAAGATGAAAGCTCTTTGTCTTCCCAGGTCACGACATGGAACTTATCAGGTCGTGACCTGACCCCCCGAGTCACGACCTTACATTCCTGAGGTCACAACCTGAGTGCGTTAAGTGAAGCTGTGTGTTTTGCAATAGGTTTCTGAGCTTCTATACCTAAGGGGGGCAGCCACCACGAAAAGACACTCTTCTATTTTGCAAATTTGCACAAGGTTAAGCCACCATCATTTTCTCTCAAGTCTCCATTGATCCTATACCCAAAACTTCCATTTTTCTTCATCTGTTCATCATTTTCTGCATTTCTAGACCGATCAAACCACTCCAACCACCTTCTTCTCCATTTTTCCAACTTCATTCTTAGCTTTAACCATGGCTGTTCATTCTTAGAGTGATTGTCATTGGTTTGAAGGCATGAGAGGCTAAATCCCTTAGCCTCTTAGTGATGGAGAACAAAGCTTGAGCTTAATGACTTAATCGGGGAGTTCTTTTTCTATAGTCTAAACCTGTGTTTAATGCTGTGTTGAATATTTCTAGATTTAGGAACTTTCTGCACTTGTATCAAACTAGGTTTATGATTGTAAATTGTGTTTAGACTATTTTATTGTATTTAGATTGGATGATGCTAATATTGATTAATCTATTTAATATTTCAGTTTGAATCCTTGTGTTCAGTTTGATTTTTAGTGATTATTGTTGATTAATCTATGCACTTGGTATTCTGTGTGTGTCGATTGACATTCAGAGGGCATTTGCATCATCCATTCATCTACACTCTAAGCGGTTTTCAGCAGTGTCTTAAGAGATGTTAATTAACTTTGATTAAAGTGAGTTTTCATTAATTAAGACATTGGATCCAAGTGATTACTTGGGCTTTTCTGCAAACTTAGAGGTTTTCTAAAACTCCCAATCATTCTAAAGAGCAGTGATAGCTGAGTTTTCATCATAAAGAGACTGTTTAACCATAATTCCCTTTTAATCCAAAACATTTCTTTATTCATTTAAAATACCAAAAATAGTTAACTTTCTGCATTTTACATTTGTTGCACCACCTTTAAAACAACTAAAACCCCCTTTTTACTCACTCAAATTTACAATGTTTTTGAAAACCAACTTAGACTAGGATTTCCAATAACAAGCTCCTCGAGAAGAACGACTGGTTGCATCATATACTGTATTTTTTCTAGTGCAACTCACTTTCTTAACGATCCGAAAGGCGACAGTCCGGCCTCGATCACTCTCATTAGGGTAAGGTTAACTCCATGAGTCTTTCCTCAGCTATTGTTACTCTTTTCTGTGGGGATGGGAGAGAACGTATTGCTTGTTCCAGAGCAACGTCACTCAACTACTTTCCCTGCCTTGATGAAAGACATAACACTTTTATAGGTATAGCGCTAACTCTACCGCTTTGGGAGGATGTGCTATGACCTTTATAACATTGTCAACCCCATCGCAATGGTTTCCTTCCTTCCTTTCAGACAACAGCTTACTCTTAGTAGAGCGGCATCAACATTGTGATGGAGAACCACCTCCCAATCTGAGAGACATTCTATAGCCAAGACCTGCTGGTTACTTAATCTCTGTCCTGGCACCTTCTTGTATGTCAAATCCCTATTAGGGGAGCCTCCTAACCTGACTCATTCGGTCACTATGGCAATGGCATCTATCCATAAGAATCTCACCTCTTGCATTCCTTACTGGCCTAAGTGCTATAGTCGCACTTCTCATAGATGCCTTAGGGACATAAAGGGATACTTACTAGTCCTAAACATTACTGTATATCTAAGCATCATCAGGTGTTGGGCATCATCAGGAACTTACTTATCTCCTTCTATACATCAATTCCCAGTGCAACCATCAATTATCACATTCTCATCTATTTCTATTCAACTCTATCCTTAAGAGGGATTTTGCTTGACTCTACTCTTTCCAACTTTCTTTACCTTCTGACTAATCATTTCTATGGTTAAGTATTGATCATTATACACTGATCACATCACACAGCGAATATTTAATCATCTTGTTGTGTTGTGTCTAGGTCAGGTACCTAACTTATCATTAATTCTTCATTCAATATCATCTAATCTCTATCCCTCTTGGTTTACTATCCCTTAAGGGTTTCTACCTCTATTTAGGGATTTGAATAAACCTCAAGTATCTTGTCCTATTACCTTGCCTCTATCGAGGTCACAACGATTACTTAAGGTTTAGGTTGCCACTTGGTTCCCCTACTAGGGCACTAACTCATACCCCTGACTGGCTTATTGTACTCTTAGCCACTACCTTTTAGGGGAGTCCTTTGACTTTGACTCACACCCAGATCAAGCTCTCTCAACTCAACCATTCTTTTCCTAAGAGGGAGTCTCTTAGATTACTTTCTGTCATTCCTTACTTCTCCTCTGTATCCATTTCCCTTGGAGAATCACTTCAATCTCTTAACCTTAGTTGGACCAATTAGTAACCTATCACTTTCTAGGTAAGGTTTTCTCCCTGATAAGTCTCATTATTTGCATACATTTCTAGCCTAAACTCATGCTTTTGCCATCTATATTTGCATACTTTGGGCATAATTAGCTTCCATTGTGCGTAAGAGTTGGTGAGAGGAATTGTGAGGTTTTACAGGTGTTTTTACATGTTTTTATATGATTTTAATTGTGTGTACCTTTGATCCCTGCTTTGGTGTGAATTTCAGGGAGTTTCAGTTCTGTCTGAGGCGCCACAGTGGATTTGGGAAGGCGCCACGGTGGATTTCTAATGGGACTCTCGGTAAAAGGCACCGCGACGGATGATCAGAGGCGCCACGGCGGATTGATGTCTACATGAAGCGCAGGTCACTAATCAAAACGACACCGTACAGGACAGGCGCCGCGGTGGATGGGCAAAGGCACCGCGACGGATGACTCATATCAGCAATTTGAACCAGAAACGATCGACCAAAGCGGGAGGAGGAAGTAGATGACCGGATCTTGGAGCTCCATCCTGAAGGGCGCGGATCCTAACCATATTGAGGGCGTTAGTTACAAAATGAAGGGAAGGAGATTGGAAAGGGATCACCATTCTTCTCCCATACACTCTCTCTCCGTCTCAGCTCTCTCCATCTCATCCGCATCTCACCATCATCTACTTTTCTTCGTGAAGGTTCTGCCATGGTGATTTGGGAGCGTCTCAGTGTAGTTCTCCTTACAGCTATGAGCAGCTAAGTGTCCGTGTTCTTCCTGGAGATGGAACTGATGCTGAGTCCTCACTTTAACAAGAAGTTTCTTGTTTCTTCAGTTCTGATCTGAAATTATAATGTGAATTGGACGAGTTGTTCATTTTATATTATGATTTCAGGATTGCTTACGAATTATGTTCAAGAATTAGTAGAGCAATGAATCTATCGCACATTCGAGTTGAAAGTGCCTTCTCTGTTATTGAGTAGAATCAGATTATAGTTTCTGTTCGAGTTGTTTCAGACCTTATAATCGATTTGATTAATGTTCAAGACAGTGCACAGTTGTGATTGTCATAGAGAAGCTTGATTTGTTGCGCCTTTGATTCTCAACTGAATGAGTCCCGAAATTATTGCGGTTTCGGAACCTAATTGGCAAGGGAATTAACGAGTTGCTAGTTCAGTCTTTTCAATTTGGTTTCACTCATATTTGATATTCTATCACTCATTCACTTCACAATTTCTCACTTAGATAAACCAAAAGATATAAACATTTATATTCTACATTTACAAAACCAGAAATTCAATATAAATAACCAGATCACTTCTACTGTTAATAATTTGTGAAGGCATTTAATTGACAAAACTCTTGAACAGCAAGCCTCCTTGTGAATCGACCTAGGGTTGAGCCACTGCACTTCTAAGCTTAATTCTAGTATTTTTTTGAGAGCCCTTAACGACAAGGCTTCATCAAATGGCGCCGTTGCCGGGGAAGCACGGTTGCTCAAGGTTTTAGTTAGTTAAGTGTCAGTTAAATTTGTTTTACAGTGTTTATTGTTTTTGATTCTTGTGATTACATTTTGTGGTCTCATAGCTTTGATATGTGAGTATTCTTGTCCCAAAAATTCAGCTGGATCATGGTTTAATCTTTGTATTTTAGTGTTCTTGTATTTCTGCATATGATTCAGAGTGTTTTCTACTAGTTTTCGAGCTTTCTGTCCAGAGCGCCGCGACACATTTCACAATCTGCCGCGGCACCTTAAGTACTCTTGCATTTTGTAGCTCTCTGTCTCAGAGGCCGCGGCGCCTTAAGATAAAGGCCGCAGCGCCTGAGTCTATCTCATGTTTTCTTGATTGGTTTTGTTTGTTTTGATTGGTTTTAGTGCTTTTGTTTAATTGAGTCATGGATTACTGTTGGAAGGATGAAAGATTTATTCCTATTATTCTAGACCTAATGATGATTTTCCATATTATGCCCCAATGTATAGGAACTCTCAAGAGGAATATGGGTATGCACCGAGCTATTCTTATTCGCAGCATGGAAATTTGTTCCCAGCATTCGCACAAGCTAAAGTAGTAGAAAAAGTGAGGTTTCAAGCTCCTAAAGAATCTTCCCTTTCCATAGCCTCCCAACAACCTGATGAACCAATTTGTGAGCTTCACACCAGTGGAATTGAATCTCTTCTTTCAATTCAAAACCATGGTGATCGAATATATGCTTTGAGGGAAGCCAGTAATCAATTAGAGGAGAGACATGAAAGACTACTCAATGATGCTATGAAGTGTGGGAAATTAAAAGAGAAATTAGAAGAGCTGAATGAAATTGTTGAATTGTCAAACAGACTCATAATGCATATATTTTGGGAGAAATCAAATGGTGAAGAGGGTGAACCATGGTTTAAAGCTCAATATTTGGATGATGAGCAAGAAATTCAAGCTACTGTTGAATCAGAAAGTGAGACATCATCTCAAGAATCTGAAGGTACTTTAGGACAAGAAATGAGTAGTCTAGCACCTCAAAGTAGAGACTTTGATACTCCATCACTGCAATGCTGTGATAGCTTTTGTGAAGATTTTGGAATTGAAATACACCCGGGAAGTGATACACATGTTACATCACAAATTGACAATGGGGGTAGTCATAGTACTTTAAGTACTACTACTAATTGTGATAAGCCTGAGACTGAAGTAGCTAAGGAAGAAATTCCTAAGCAACCAAGAAGGATCAAGCTATTTGGGTTTAAGACAAGGAAAAGAAAGCACAGACTTAAGAGGTTAAAGAAAAAGCCACTGCATGTCATGCCAACAATCCAAGAAATTGAAGAGGAAGAGAAAACCCTATCTCTTAAGGTTGCTCCTACTTCTATTCCTTTTTCTTGTGAAACTATTGTTGATGATATTCCTTGTGTTATTGATATTAATGAAAATACTTTAGAGCCTGATGTAATTGAAGCCAATCCTCTTGAGCATGAAGATGATGTCTCTCTTGTTTCTTGTCAAGCTTTGAATGAAAATGTTTCAAGTCACTTGTGTGTTGGATAGTATGACAAGCATAAATATGTTGAGAGCAGTGAACCTTCTTTGAGCCTGAATTTAGGAAATCAATGTCATGATGTTAATGAACATGTTGATTGCATGATTCCTATTTCTTCTGGTGTTAAAGTAGATGATATTGATATGTGTAGTGCTAATGAAGGTTCTGACTCCCTGATTAATGGCCTTTCACGTGCACAAGAGTCATTAAATGAATTGGAATTATCTGATAAAATTGAATTTGATGATGAATTCACCAACCTCTCTTCTTTCCACCCTCCTTCTTGTTTTTGTGCATGTAAAGGTGACGTGCCATGTCTCATTTGTAAGGAAATTGATTGCTGGCTTTCCACTTCACATGACTTTGATTCATCATTTAATTCAATTCAAGATGATATTTCTCTTGTTTCACTTGATAATGGCCTTGGGAAAGGTGTTTTGCTGGATCGTGCAGGTGCTGGATCATTAAGAGCAAAGGAAGGTGAAACTAGAACCAAAATCACATTACCACAAAATGTTGAATCCATGAAGGGTGTTATCAACAATGCTGTTACCATTATTAAGCCTTCTAATTCTACATTCCCTTTTGATTTCCAGGCTATATTTACTGTAATCAATGCTAAATCTGTTTTGGATGGTACAAATTGTATTCATGATTTTTTGCATCCTACATTGTCATGTGATCTTCCACCTGATATTGAGGGTTTGGAAATTCATGGTTCTAAATTGTATGATAATGAGCATGCCATATTCAGACTTGTGCACAATATAAAATTTAAAATTGATCACCACGGGTTTGCACATATTTTTGACAGCTTGGGTACTAAGAGAGGAGTTGTACAGAACCAAATTTTTATTGCTATATATGCTCATTGTTTTTCACATGAAATACTCTCTTGTGATTTAACACCGGATTTAAGTATACTTGAGCATGAACATATTGAGTACTCTCCTTTTTGTGCAACCTCTTTTACTGGTACATATTTTGTGAATTTTATTGACTGTTTTGATAAATCTGATCATGCTTTCTTTTTGAAGGAACCGTACATTGTGAGACCTCTTCCTATTGACCCAGAACCACCACCTAAGGTACTGGAGCTGAAAAATATCTTGGAAACTCATATGTTCATCATTAGAGATGCTACCTTCTCATTCAAGAGCTTGAAGCGCTTTAAACTATACGGTTGTCCCTTTCCTCCCTTTATCTTTTTGAGTTGCTTGTGAAATCATATCTTGGGCTGTTTGTTTAGAATAAGTGTGGGGGAGGGGGCCAACCCAGTAGAAAAAATAGTAGTTAACTGTTTAGAATAATCTCCCTCTGTTTTGGTAATCCCATTTCCTGCCTCTTGCTATATGTTTGATCTACATGGCTTACATCTTTAGTCTGCTTGTATTAAGGACAATGCAAGAGGTAAGTGTGGGGGAAGAATGTGGTTGCTGCTGTCCTGTTTGCTGAAACTCTTTTTTTTTTCTAAAAAAAAAGTGTCGTTTTTATTTCTTGTGTTATGTTAGTTTTGTCCACTCTTTCCTTTACCACCTGTCCTTGCTTATCTTTTGTTCAGATTTGCATTGAGGGCAATGCAAGGATCAAGTGTGGAGGAGTGAATGCTGTGTTTTTGTGTGTTTTGTGTGTTTTGTAAAATCCTCAATTTTTCAAAAAACTTTTTGAAGGTTTAAGCTTGTTTCAAGAGTTTAATGTTGCATCTATGATTAATTTTGATTTGGAAATTGATATCATGAAGTGAAATTTTCCAATACTTTGAGATTAAGCATGATGTGTTCTTTAGCCTAAGTGAATGAATATGGAAGACAAAGCCTAGTTGGAAGGATTCTTTGAGCCTTTATATTCATTTCTGATGTGTGCATTCACTTATTTCTTATGCTCTCTAGAACTTGTCTTAGTTCTTAATCAAGACCACATGTAACATTAGTACTCTTGAACATGATTGAGGCATTCATTCAAATAAGCTACTTAGACCAAATGGCTAAACCCTACGTGATTTATCCCTTGTTACCCATTTGAGCCTTTTAGCTGAATTTTTCCATTCATTTCACTCTCATTTATAAAACCTCTTTCCTACAAGGATGCATATTTCATTTCATCACTAGCATTTTGATGGATTCAATTGATGGATTGATACGAGGAGATGCATACTTGAACTTTTAAAAAAAAAAAGAAAGAAAAAGAAAAGAAGAAACATGCGAATGTAAAAGAAAGAAAAAAAAAAGAGAGAAAGAGAATAGAAAAGTTGAAAAGAAATGAAAAAGCAAGAAAAGAAGAGGAAGTGGGAATAAAAGCACCTTTATAGCTTAAGAATTCAAGATCAAGAATCAAACCTTAAATTGAACATTACTAATGCTATTGAATTCTACACGTTGGTTCACATACTATCTCTATCTCCATATGCATCCTTGTGCATCTCCTACCCACCCTTACATTACAAGCCACAAAAGTCCTTTTGATTCTTGAGTACTTATGTATTTGAGTGGTGGAGAGGTAGAGCTATTACAAGCATATGGTAGAGCATTTGAATAAGTGAATTGAGTGAAAGAACCTTTGATACTTGTGAGTTGAGTGATACACTAATTCCCTTGTGTGGTCTTCTATATCTTATTCACTTAAATTAAATTACATATCATTGCTTGGTTTCTTTGCATTAGAATGTTCCATGGATGGATATTGGTTGAAGAATCATCATTAGTTGCAGTTGTAACCTGAATTTTCGAGTTTGCTTATTCCTTATCTCTCATCCTTCTCTTTCACATTATGTTTAGACTTGATTTGCCCAGGAGTGCAAAAGCTAAGTGTGGGGGAGTTGATAAGTCTCATTATTTGCATACATTTCTAGCCTAAACTCATGCTTTTGCCATCTATATTTGCATACTTTGGGCATAATTAGCTTCCATTGTGCGTAAGAGTTGGTGAGAGGAATTGTGAGGTTTTACAGGTGTTTTTACATGTTTTTATATGATTTTAATTGTGTGTACCTTTGATCCCTGCTTTAGTGTGAATTTCAGGGAGTTTCAGTTCTGTCTGAGGCGCCATAGCGGATTTGGGAAGGCGCCACGGCGGATTTCTAATGGGACTCTCGGTAAAAGGTGCCGCGGCAGATGATCAGAGGCGCCACGGCGGATTGATGTCTACATGAAGCGCAGGTCACTAATCAAAACGACACCGTACAGGACAGGCGCCGCGGCGGATGGGCAAAGGCGTTGCGGCGGATGATGCATATCAGCAATTTGAACCAGAAACGATCGAACAAAGCGGGAGGAGGAAGTAGATGACCGGATCTTGGAGCTCCATCGTGAAGGGCGCGGATCCTAACCATATTGAGGGCGTTAGTTACAAAATGAAGGGAAGGAGATTGGAAAGGGATCACCATTCTTCTCCCATACACTCTCTCTCCGTCTCAGCTCTCTCCATCTCATCCGCATCTCACCATCATCTACTTTTCTTCCGTGAAGGTTCTGCCATGGTGATTTGGGAGCGTCTCAGTGTAGTTCTCCTTACAGCTATGAGCAGCTAAGTGTCCGTGTTCTTCCTGGAGATGGAACCGATGCTTGAGTCCTCACTTTAACAAGAAGTTTCTTGTTTCTTCAGTTCTGATCTGAAATTATAATGTGAATTGGACGAGTTGTTCATTTTATATTATGATTTCAGGATTGCTTACGAATTATGTTCGAGAATTAGTAGAGCAATGAATCTATCGCACATTCGAGTTGAAAGTGCCTTCTCTGTTATTGAGTAGAATCAGATTATAGTTTCTATTCGAGTTGTTTCAGACCTTATAATCGATTTGATTAATGTTCAAGACAGTGCACAGTTGTGATTGTCATAGAGAAGCTTGATTTGTTGCGCCTCTGATTCTCAACTGAATGAGTCCCGAGATTATCACGATTTCGGAATCTAATTGGCAAGGGAATTAACGAGTTGTTAGTTCAGTGTTTTCAATTTGGTTTCACTCCAATATCTTAATTGGACTAGGAAGGTAGAGCACATCTCCAGGAGAACACTTCACTCATATCTGATATTCTATCACTCATTCACTTCACAATTTCTCACTTAGATAAACCAAAAGATATAAACATTTATATTCTACATTTACAAAACCAGAAATTCAATATAAATAACCAGATCACTTCTACTGTTAATAATTTGTGAAGGCATTTAATTGACAAAACTCTTGAACAGCAAGCCTCCTTGTGAATCGACCTAGGGTTGAGCCACTGCACTTCTAAGCTTAATTCTAGTATTTTTTTGAGAGCCCTTAACGACAAGGCTTTATCACTCCCATACCGGGCTTTGCTTGAACCAGTGTTCTATTTAAACCCTTGTCACAACCTTTATCAGAGCCTTTGCTCTGATACCAAAATGAAACATACTCCCTTTAACCCCTCAAAGTATGTGTTTGGAAGCGTTACAGTTTAAGTAATTACAAAACAAGCCCGTAAGTCGAAATTTTGCAATTGGTTCTCGGGTTATTGTTCACTGGTTAAATTCCAGATTTTTAGTCCAACTTTAAAAAATCATAACTAATTATAGATGTATTCAGGTGATTCAAAATTTTATTTGAAACTCTTTCAATTCTCTATAGGGAAAAAATATAATACTAAATTTAACCCTTGCTAATTCATAGGTTTATTCATTAAAATTTACTGTTCATTTGGTCAAAACTGTACATTCTAGTTTCTTTACTTTAACTTTGATCAAACATAACTCTTAGCACACACATCCATTTTAGGTGATCTACTACTTGTTTCAAAGCTCATGATGTGTACTTTAACCATACCAAATTTCATGGATAGAATCAATCGTTTGCCTCACCTTCACCCTATCACTAATTTGTGGCTTCTTTAGGAATGCTTTATCTCCCTAACTTATATTAATAATTCATGATTAATTCCTTTCATTGCATAATCTCATTCCATCAATCCATAAACTATTTTCATATATTATCAAAATTAATTATACATGCCATCATCATGATTTAACATCACATAACATTAATGGCATATTGATATCATACATGAACATACAAATTATAAAATGTAATCCAATAAATTTCCTCAATTCTTTTCCTCTTTCCTTACTTTACTTCATGCATCCTTTACTTAATCATTATCACCTATTATGATTGGTTAAGGGAGGATGAGATTTAGGAGAATCTCAGTAGCAAACATTACCATCAATGCGTGCACGATGGATGCAAGTGTATGACATGCTTACTTGATCTAACTCATGCTTACTAATAAGATATTCTCATGCTCAATGTTTCATACTAACATGTATGGCCAAGGAAAACATCATTGAGCTAAAATATCATGCAAGCATCACCATCTCATAACATCATCCAATCACATAATGCACATCAACACACAAACATGCACATCAAGCATACAAGAAAGGTAAGTTCACTACCTTATATCCTTCAGCTTTCTTCTTGCTCCTATTTGCTTCCAACCATTAAGGTTGTTTACTCAACCTTTGCCATTCATTTTTCTTGATGTCTCATGGCCTTAAATGCAGCAACACATTATTTTTATTCATTCATTAGAGCCATGGTAATCAATAACATCAATACTTTGTTTTCTTTGAACTATTTTGACTTCTAACTTTTGAACTTGATTTCCAACCTTTCTAAAATTAATTTCACATGCCATTCGCACACAATTTTGCATGTAAAACCCATTTCCAAGCTTAAAATAATCAAAATTAAACTCTTTCTCTATAAACTAGCCCTGACTGAAATATTACTCAAGTTACATAGTCATGAAATTCAACCAATTTCAACATAAAAGTACTTGATTCTTGTTCCTTTCAAACCTTTAAACATTATTCTAACATCAATTTCATCTTCCACTATTCTTAAGAATTTCATGCAGCATGCCCTCTTAGGGTTTCAAGCTCCAAAAAACCATTAAAATCTATAACCAAGGTCAACAACAACAAGAGTAGTGAAAACTATATCAAAAATCATGAACATACCTTATTTTAGAGCTTGATCTTACATAGGATCACTTGACCTTTCTTTCCTTCTTCTTTCTCTCTTTAGAATTTATTTTGTAAGAGTTTCCCTATGGTTTCCTTGAGCTTAGACAAAATGAGGGGGGAGGGGGGATTTATAGAGTTTAAGAACAAATCTTGGCCACTGATCTTAAAATTGCAAGATTAAATCTTGGCCATCCATTTTTCTCTCTTTGTCTTGTAGTGACAAGTGTCCTCATGACATCCCTTAGGCATTCTTCCACCTATTTTATCATTTTACACCGTATCGGGTACTTTTTCGGGTTCTAACTTACCTGGGACTACTGGGATATGTTATGGCACCATTTTCTCACCTCAAATAAATCCACATGGTATTATATAACACACCTAAAGAGTAAGTGATGCTCTTCTTGTTACACCTTACTTCTAGTACAGTTTAGAATTTATTCTGAGATATTTTAGACCACATTAGATGGTCTTGGGCTTAAAAATACCTAAAAAAACGCTGATTTACAGATTTTTACTGTTCATATGGTAAAAATCCAGTTTTCTAGTCCAATTTCAAAAAATCATAACTTAATCTTGAAAAATCAAAATGGAGTGATTCAAAATTCTGTGAAGAGCTCCTTGAATGCCCTTTTAAGAAAAAATCATCTTAGAAATTAATTCCTTATGAGAAAGTGCCAGAGTTTTGTGAAAGTCAACTCTGTTATTTTGATAAAAACCCTTTTTTTCAGATTCTAGACCTTAACTTTGACAAATCATTACAAATCGCACAGTTGTCCATTTTTAATGTGCTACCTATAAAATTAAAGCTCGAGATGTGATCTCTAAGCATGAAAAATTTCACAGTTAAATTCGTTCAGGAGATCAAATCAAAATGCTGCTTCAAGTTGACAGCTTCCTTAGGGTTACAGCACCAACCAAGCATGCTTATACATAACCAAAATAGAATTGTTTTCTCATGGTTCACCACCACAATTACTCTTGAATTTACAGCTTCCCTTTGGATGATTTAGGCCCTAAAATGTTGGATTATTTTGGGATGGTGAGATTTTAATGAAATCCTAGTAGCAAGAATAATCAACCATAACATCATATGCATTAATTACAAGCATTCCAACCTTTTGCTATTAATAGGGAACTACTTTACCTCATACATGTAGTACTCTAACATGTAATAGCCAAGACACTAAAACCAAGGAGTATAGCTGCCCAATCATCATCATCATCATCATTTAGCTCAACCACATAATAGCACATGAAATTGCGTAGCAATCAATAAAACCAACAACATTAAAGTTAATTAAATCTTACTACCTTGATCCAAAAGCTTTTATGATTCTTTGATCTTCTTCCTCTCCTCCACAATTAATAAACCTTAACATTAAAATCATGAAAGGGGTAGCAACATTACCAACCAAACCATATCAAAAATCAATAACAAAACTCAATAAATTCTTAAGCCCTTTAAAGCTTCCCTCTTTGTTCCTTAATTTTTAGAGCTTGTTTCCTTAACCCTAAAAATTCTCTCTTGGTTCCTTCCTATATGATTTTTCATGTAGAATCCAAATATGGTCTTGGATTTAAAAAAAAATCCATTTTCAACACCATGGAAGGGTTCATTTGGCCGAACCAAAAGGGTTCATTATCCAAAAATCACAACCTTGATTTTAATGCTTCCAACACTTGTTCTTAGGTTTACCCTACGCCATTTTCCATTTTCAACACCATGGAAGCATCAAAACATTAAAAATATCATCCTAGGTTAGGGTTCTTGAAGTGGCCGAAACATACCCCTTAAAGTTCAACCATGAAATCTTTTAAAAAACAACACCAACCACTTGAAACCACTTTAAATCATAGTGTTCTAACAATGTTTGACAACAAAACTCCCCTCCCCTAACCATTGTTCATTTTGGCCAGCCACCAAGAGAGGGAAAAGCAGAATTTTTGACCATCAAACACAAGAGAATCGAGCAGGAAACGACATAGAATCAACTACCAACCTTAACTCTAAGCTTACTTGATGCAAGATGGTTGCTTTCTCCTTGTTTCCACTTCAAGCTCTCTTTTTTTCACTCTCTTCTTCCCTTGGCCGAACCATAGATCTGAAAATGGGAGAGGAAGAGCTCACTTAATACTCCAAAATATCTCAACTACCATCATTTAATGATATGCCAAGTGTCAATTGCCTACTCCTTCTTATAACCTCTCGCTTAATTAACTTAATCCAAATGTAATTAATTTTCAAAAGTCAAACTCTTCTCCACTTAAGGCTTGACACTTGGAAAGTTAAATTACTCTCTAATAGGGGCTTGACAAATGGCAAATTGTGGGCCAAGTTGTCACACCCTGATAATTTTATTCTAATTGATGAATGATTTGTGACTAACTAAGGCCAAATAGTATAGTAGACTGGTAGAGGATCCAGGCTATGAGGAAAAATCAGGATAGGGACATAACGGTCATTTTTGAAAAGATCGGTCAAGAAAGGGCAGTATTGGAAATAATGTCCAAAATTCCTGAAAATTCCCAGAAAGTCATGAAAAATAGAAAGGAGGGTACAGAATAATGTTTGAGGCTTAGAAGATGAATATGAGATTAAAAATAATTTATCAGGAAATTATTTGTAATTATTGGAATTTTTGGTTAATTAAGGAAAATTAGCCAATTTCCATTATTTAAAATATATAGAGGCCTCAAAAATTCAAGGAAAAATATGGATAAATTATGTGACATATTATCCTAATTTATAAAATTATTTCCCACCTTTGGATGTACAGAGGCTAGCTTAAAGAATATTTATTACCGAATTATTATCAGTAGAATAGTGATTTTTGATAGAATAAAATTTAGAAAATTATAGAGGGAGGTAAAACTTGAGAAAAATCATGGATTACCCTTGGAATGAGGGGAATTTAATGAGGTGTTGAAATCGAAATTTTGTGACAGTAAATTGGACAGGATTGTTGGAAAAATCGGACCGGAAATACACAAATAATCAGTGGATTGCACTGGTTATTGGATGAGTCATTTTTTTCCAATATTGAGAGCAATATTTCGGCCAAAATTAGAAGGGGAGGACAAAGTTGGAATTTTCCAAATTGTTCAAGGGCATAAAGGGAAATAAGAGACAAAACAATAAAATAATATTTTATTTCCACATGAAAATCACATGGTGATTAGATGTCCATCCATGTGTCACTTTCTTATGGTGTGTGCCCTAAGATTTGTCCATGTGTAAAGTAGAAAAAAATGGACGGCCGAGATCGCATCTTTTTCCCGAAGGGCATTTTTGGCATTTTGAAATATCAAAGCCTATAAATACCCCCCTTCCATGAACAAATTCGGCCAAGAGGTTTTGTTGAGAGGGAATTTTGTGTTCTTGAGTTCTAGGAGAGAGAAAGGAAGAAAGAAGAGAGAGAAAGAGAGAAAGCAAGCTTAGACACCTCTAATCGCCGATTAAGAGCTAATTAAGGTATGTTTATCTCCCTAAGTGTTAATTATTTTTAGTTGATTATTTATTTGAGGAAGATTAGGATTAATTACCTTGATTAATTATGGTTTAGTGATAGCTAAGATTAATCATGTTATTTGATTAAGGATTAGTAAGTGATTAAGATTAGCTACCCTAATTAATTAGTGATTAGTTATGATAATTGAAGGATGATTAATTACGGTTAATCATGTTGATTAAGGATTGATTAAAGCTTAATCATATTGATCAGAGAATGATTAATCATGTTGATTAAGGAATGATTAAGGATTAATCATGTTGAGTAGAGAATGATTAATGGTTAATCCAAAAGGGATTAGTGACTTAATCTTAGAGGATTATGACTATGTGACTTGAGGACCTTAATTAAATATTGGATTAAGGACTAAGGGTTAGTGATTAACCAAGAAAGCATGATTAATCATGGATTAAGGAAGAATTCCAAGACCTTAATTGAGGATTAAGGCTTGGTCAAACCAAGGTCAAAGGTTTAGGAAAGGTATACAGAAATTATAAATTGAAAGGCACAAGGGTAGCATTATATTGAGAAAGAATGGTATACTGGATATGGAATTTACCATACCCTTACTGTATGGTTGATAGGCAATTCTTCTGGAAACCTAGGAGGATCTCCAGCAAGGGAACAAGGAGGAAACGTTAAGCGTGGAACTGAGGTAGCGTGAATTGCAATTATTTTGTTGATCTGCATTTGGTGTTTCTGCTATGTGTGTTTATGTGCCATGAGAATGTTTATGTACAGATGTTGTGAACTCCTTGCAATGTATGCCTTGGCTCTTGCATGATTGAGTTTTGACCAGAATGATTATATGCTCCATGATATGATGACATGGATACAGAATGGTTATGGCATGGCATAAAGACTAGAAATGTTATTTTATTGCATGTAGCATGACATCTTATGCATGTTGACTTGATGGTTGTATGTTCAATGCTACTGGGATTTCTATGAAATCTCATTCCTCCTATAACATGATATCCTAGGTGCCACTACTGCCAAGGAGAAGGGAAAGGAAATAATCATGGCTTGAGGAAGTTATGAATTATGTAATGTATTATACGGTTTTGAACCTTTCTCTTTCAAGCCATGTAAGCATACTATGATCATGAATACATGATATGATAACCTTTTTGGAATGTATATTAATGATAGAAAAGCTTTACATGTGATTATAGTATAATTATAGTGAAAAACGAAATGCTGTTAGAATTAGTGAAAAAGGGGATAAAAATGGTCTAGTTTTGACCAAACTTTGACCAACGAAGACCCTGGTCAAATGGTTGAATTTTTCCCTGAAATTTGGCATGCAAATAGATATTATTTTTCCCTTTAAAATGAGTGGTAAAGCATCACAATCGGAGCTCTGTGTAAGAAGTTATGCCTTTTCAAAGTTAGGCAAAAATCCTGGAAAATAGAAAAATGACCAAATGAACAGTACTTTTCGAAATTGAAAACGGACGCGTTTCTGATTAAAGCGGAACCTGAAGTCATTTTTTCTTGATAGATGATGTTAAGAGCTTCGAGTGAGACTTGGAACGACCTTGTTTCGATTTTTCTAGAATTAGTTATGATTTTTCAAAGTTATGCCAAGTTTAAGGTTACGGTGAATAGTAATGCGAGAAAAGAAATTTTCAAATTCAGGTTTTTCAACCCGGTAACCTTAAATTGCGCTTCCGAATGTCTTAACTTGGCTCAATATAAGGTCGTAAACGTAAGGTGTTACACAAGTAAAGTGCAAGACTCTAATCTACACTTTATCAGTGCACTTTTACTCCGGGTTTAACTTCTCTTCTATAATTACAGTACTCTGGCCTCTGTATTTATTTTCTATCAAATCCATACTTTATTCTCCTTATTTTTCTCTTCCCAAAATGCCCTCTTTAGCTCAAACTCAATTTTTCATTAATTAAATAAAAAGGAAAACTATTTTCCTTCTTATTATTGATTTTTTTCACTTGTCCAAATAATTAGGAAAATCCTTGGATATCTGAGGGTCTCTTTTTAATCCCATAATCTCTTATAATTCCTTAGAATATCATAAGAATTTTCTTGGAATTTTATTTTCCTTCCAAATATTTATTTGGAATTTTCCAAATAAAAGGCCTTAAATTAGCCTAAATCAACCTTAAATTCCTTGGTAATTTCTCTAAGGGTAATTTGGTCATAAAACCAATTATATAACCTCATGTAATTCTCAAAAAATATTGTCCTTATTCTTTTCTTAATTTTCAAAGACTTGAAAATATTTTTTCATAATTATTTTTGACCAATTTTCCTTAATTAGTCAAACTTTATATAATTGATTTGGAAAATCATAATAATTATTTTCCACCATAAATCTTCTATTTCTCCTTATCATTTTTAGCCCTTGAATATTTAGAAATATCTTTATTTCTAATTACCACATTACTGGAAGTGTCACTTCTCCTGTTCTTCTATTAAAATAAAATAATTAATAATATTTATTTTGGAGTGAACTTGACCGAATTCTTTCTATCAGTCTATGACTTCGAGAATCTATCTCCGGATACTAATATTATTTATTCATCATGAGAAATTTTTCTAATTTTTCTTAATTCAAAAGCAACCTCTAGACATTTGACTTTGACTTTTCCCGGATAGTGTATAAATAGGATTTAAATTCTATTAAAGCCAACTTCTTCGCTTTCTAGGGATGGAATTATTTTTAAAACATGTGATAATTTCTCAAGTATTCCCCCTATTCTTGTCCCATTATCTGACCCTCCCTATACTTTAAATAATTCATTTTTGATACTATTCAGAATCAGTCAAAACACTGAGAATTCTACAAATTCCTTTCAAGGGCATTTTCATCATTTTTAGCCTCATACGGGCCTCTAGACCCTGTTCCTATTTCTTTTGAAATTTTTCTAAGGTATTCAAGCCTTAACCTACCATTTCCCATTTTCTGGGATTTTTCGAGCATAATTTTCATTTTTGCCCTTACCAGCCCAAAACTTACAAAATTATAATTTTGCCTCTGGTTTGGCTTAACCCCATAATTCACCTCATTGAGGCTTCCAATGTAACATCCTAATTTTTGAGCCTAGAAGTACTAGAAATAGCCTAAATTGGATAGGCTACCAGACTCCTTTTTAGCAGATGCTCCAAAGATGAGAAAAGAAGTTAAAGCAGTTTCAGGGACTAAACTACAAAGTGAAAGTTTTAAGGGGCTAAAGTGTAATCAAAGTTAGAGGCTCCAGTAAAGTCTCGAAGGCCCAGAAAGAGGAAAGAGGCTAGATACAGACCAAAGATTAAGTTAGAAGCATCAAAGAGATGGTTTTATAAGGTTGAGCCTAACCAAGGGTAAAACTGTAAATTCATAAAGTTACGACCATCAAGGGTAAAAATAGAAAGTACAAAGAAAATTCTAAGAAAATCCCAAAAAATGTAAAATAATATTCTAAGACTCTTTTGTGAAGAGAGATGATGAAAATACCCCTGAGATAGCTTAAATGGAATTTATAAGGTTATGGTCAATAAAAAGTACATTATAAGGTTGTATTGGGAACTGATACACAGAGAGAGATAAGCAAGTTCTGATGATACCTAGATCTCGATAATGCTTAGATACATGATAATTTTAGGGACTAAACTGTATTCTTTTATGTCCCTAAGGCATCCGAGAGCATGCAACTATGGCCCTCAGGCCATTAAGGAATCTAAGAGATGAGATTCTTATAGATAGGTGCCACTGCCTATACGATTGAATAATTTAGTGGAGAGGCTCCCTTTAATGGGGATATAGTATTCGAGGAGTGTACCCTAGCAAAGATTACATATGAGGGAAGTCTTAACCATGAATTACCTCTTAAGATTGGGAAGTGGTTCTCCGGATCAAAGTGATGCTGCTCTAGTAAGAGTAAGCTATCCTCTGAAGGAATGAAAGGGAAAGTAGGTGGTTGAGTTGACGATGCCCTAGTTAGAGCAATCGATCCTCCCATAGGGAAAGTAAAGGCAGTTGTCACATCTCAATTTTTAGACTATTGAGCCCTAGAAGTAGCCTAAAGAAGGTAGGTTACTAAGCCCTTTTGAGCAGAAGTCCTAAAGATAAGAAAGGAAGTCAAAAGTAGTTCAGTAACTAAACTGCAAAGTGAAAGTTTTCAGGGGCTCAAGTATAATTAAAGCTAGAGGCTCCAGTAAAAGTTTTCAAGGGCCTAGAAAGAAAAAACAAACTAGAAATAGGCCAAAGGTTAAGATAGAAACCACAAAGAGATGGTCATATAAGGTTAAGTCCAAGCAGGGACTAAACTGTAAATTCAGAAAGTTATGACCAACAGGGGTAAAAATGGAAGAGTATACAGAGAATTCCAAGAAAATCTCAGAAAATAGCAAATAACATTATAAGATTCTTTTATGAAGAGCGATGACAAAAATACCCCTGAGGCAGCTAAAATGGAATTTATGAGGTTGTGGCCGGTAAAAAGTATACCGTTTGAGGTAATTATTTAAAATAGCAAGAGACCTCAAAAATGTATACAAAAATGATATTTAATGGTTGAAAGGTTGTACTAATTTATAAAATTAGTCCCGCAACCAAAAGGTCAGTGGAATGGCTTTAATAAATTAAAAAGCTGATTATGCAGATAAAAGGGTATTTTAGTAAATGAATTTTTATGCAAGGCTTAAAGGAAGTGTTATGGTCTGAGAAAATTCATAGATATTCTCTAGAATTAAAGGGGATTTATGGAGTAAACAGAAGAATTTTCTAAGCTCCGGAAGGCCATAAAGAAAGTCGGAGAAACGTGGGCCAAGTAAAATAATATGAAACTTAAGGAACAAGTTTTGATCCAATGGCTAGGATCTAATCTCCCTTCTTCTAGAAGAACGAGGAAAGGATGATGCAAGAAGATGATCCAATGATGATGTGAAAGTCAACTTAAAGTTTCAAAATTGCCTTTACCCTTTCTATTAGCCACCAAGGGCATTTTAATCTATTCAAGCCAAATTTTTGGCTATAAATAAACACTCCCTCCCCCTTCATTTCAGCCAAGATGGAGAATAAGAGGGGAAACTCTTGCCATTTTGATTCTTGAAGCTTAAATCAAGAGGAAGACACCTACTTTGATTAACCAAGTTTAAATCTAAGGTTAGTAAGTTGTTCCCTCTTGTTTCTTGCTTTGAATCTTTGGTTTTTATGGTTGAAAAGTTTGATTCCCTTAAGACATGATGCTGACCGAAATGTATAGGATTAGGGGAAGGAAGTTTTGATGTTATATCTAGTTAAAACACAATGATTAGAGGTTGTTTCAAGTGGAATTGTGTTGACATTTGAAAGATTTCATGATATGGATGCTTGAGAATCAATTCAGCCAAGTTTGAATCTATACCTTAGGATGATTTTTTGATGATTCTAAGGCTTCCAATGGATTTAGAATGGAAAATTATGTGGAAACAAGTTGAGAAAGCAAAGTTGGAAGCATTAGAATCAAAAGTGGAATTTTAGGAATTCCAAGGGTACTATTCGGCCAAACTGATTTTTGGAAAAGAAGTTGGATTTTCATAAATCTAAGTGGATATTTAGATTCCTTGGGAAAAATTGTGTAGGATTAGCCTAAGAGAATAAATTTTTACAAAGCTAGAACATAAATCCAAAAATTAAGAGAAAAGGGTTAAGTTCAAGAAGATTAGTCTTGAACTTTATCTAATCTCTTAGTCCTAATAGATTGTATGATTAATGTAACATTGTTTAGGACCTTGGAACATCCAAGAGGATGTTTGGGGATGTTGACAGAATGCCCACATGGTTGGAAAGTCAAGGGAGTCAAAGAAAAAGTAAGAGGAAAGCTTAAGATGCAAGGTAGTGAACTTACCTATTGTCATTGCTTGATGTTGTATGCTTGTGTATTGCTGTGTATATGTTATTTGAATGTTATTGTGACATGTTTTAGCTATTGTAATTTCTATTCATGATGAGTAGATTATGTCTCCATGACCATGCATTAAGAAGTAAGCTTTAAGCATGCTAATATGTCACTAATTAACAAGAGAATAAACAAGTTGCGCAT
Source organism: Neltuma alba (assembly GCF_004799145.2). Lineage (NCBI taxonomy): Eukaryota > Viridiplantae > Streptophyta > Magnoliopsida > Fabales > Fabaceae > Neltuma > Neltuma alba. The sequence continues at coordinate 42,530 of NW_021635149.1, forward strand.
AGTACATTAGCATCCATCTAGCATGATTAATATGGTATTGTTTGCTACTGAGATTCCCCCGAATCTCACCCCTCCCTAACCAACCATTTAGGTTAATCAATGGTGGGCACTAATGGCATGAGAAGCAAGGAGAAGAAAGTGGAGAATTATTAATGTTAATATTGAGATTATGTTCAATGTATAATTCTTCTACATTATAAATTATGTTATGAATGCCATCAATGCAATGTATGTACTTAGAATATTTATGGCATGATTGAAAGTGTATGAGTATGAATGGGAAATATCAAGCCCAAGTTTTACATCCCAAAGAAATAAAAAGAATTAAAGCAAAAGTTAGTTAAGGGATAAAACGTAGGTCCTAGAGTAGTTTGTTTCGAGCTTCAGTTTGACCTATCATATAAATGAGTTAAGCTACAAAATTTGGCAAACTTATAGTGTCACATCCAGTAATATGGCATTTAGGAATAGGGATATTCCTAAATAACTAAGGGTCAAAAATGACAAAGAGAAATAGAAGAATTTTGGTGGAAAATAATTATTATAGTTTTCTAAGCCAATTATGAAAAGTTTGACTAATTAAGGAAAATTGGTCAAGAATAATTATGAAAAAATATTTACAAGCCTTAAAAAATTAAGAAAAAATAAGGACAATGTTCCTTGAGAATTATATGGGATTATAAAATTGGTTTTATGACCAAATTGCCCTTAGAGAAATTACAAAGGAATTTAAGGGCGATTTAAGCTAGTTTAAGGTCCTTTATTTGGAAAAATCCAAATAAATAGTTTTAAGGAGAATAAATTCCAAGAAAATTCCTATGATATCCCAAAGAATTATAAGAGATTATGAAATTAAAAGAAGACCCTCAACTATCCAAGATTTTTTCCAATTCCTTTGAAAAGTGGAAAAATCACTAAAGAGAAGGAAATTAGTTTTCTTTTTATTTAATTATTGGGAAATTAAATTTGACACAAAGAGGGCAATTTGGGAAGATAAAAATGAGGAAAATAATTTATGGATCTAATAGAAAATAATTACATAGGCCAGAGCACTGTAATTATAGAAAAGAAATTAAACCCGGAGTCAAAGTGCATCGATAAAGCAAGACTAGAGTCTTGCAATTCAAATGGTTCACATTTAGCCATGTGTCAAACCTCTAATGGATGGTAATTAAAGCTTTCCAAGTGTCAAACCACCAATGGAGAGGATCTTGACTTTGGAATTAAATTACATTATGATTTAAGTTAATTAAGAGAGAGGATTAAGATTAAGTAGGCATATGACACTTGGCAAATCATTAATGATGGTTGGTGGGATATTTTGTACACATTAATGAGCTTTTCCTTCCCCTAAATTAGATCATATTTCATCCAAGGCATGAAGAGAGGGAAAAAGAGAAAGTTTGAAGGGAAATCAAGCAAAAAGCAAGCATATTTGATCTTCCAACTAAGATCCAAGCTTGGTAAGTTGTCTTAAGATGTTCCTTGCTTTGTTTTATTGCTTTGTATGGTTGAAATTTCTGGTTTTCCCTCTTCATTTGGAGCTGGCTAAAATGCTTATAGGGTAGGGGAGGAAGTTTTATGGTTCAATCTTGCTAGAACACTTCAAAGTATGGTAGATCCTAGTGGTTACAAGTGGTTGAAGGTTGATTTTGGAGTGTTTCCTTGGTTGTGTTGCTTGAGACCCATTTCATCGAAGGCAAGATCTGAACCCTAGGATGAGTTTTTCAAAGTTTTGAGGCTTCCATTGTGCTCAAAATGGAAAATAGTGTAGGATAAACCTAAAGAACAAGTGTTGGAAGCCATAGAATCAAAGTTGAAATTTTTGGATAAGGAACCCTAATGGTTTGGTCAAGTTAAAATTGAAAGGAGGAAATTTATTTTGTTAAATCCAAGTAGATATTTGGAATCTACATAAAAAATCATGTAGGAATGAGTCAAGAGGGAATTTTTAGGGTTAAAGGAAATAAACTCTAAAAATTCAAGAATAAAGATTGAAGTTTTAAGGGGTTTAGGAATTACTTGATTTATGTTGTTGATTTTTATGAGGAATGGTTGATGATTCTTGCTGCCCTTTTTATGGATTACCATACTAGGGTTTGGCATTTGTGGAAGCAAGAAAGAAGAACAAGAAAATCAAAGAGCATTGGATTAAGGTAGTAAGATTTAATTGACCTTAATGTTGAGTGTTGCATTGATTGCTATGCAATTTCATGTGCTATTATATGGTTGAACTAAATGATGATGATGATAATGATTATGTAGCTATACTCCTTGCTTTATGTACCTTGGCTATTGCATGTTAGAGAGCTACATGTTTGAGGTAAAGTAGTTCCCTATTAATAGCAAAAGGTTGAAATGCTTGTAATTGATGCATGTTAATGTTTTGGTTGATTGATCTTGCTACTAGGATTTCTTAAAATCTCATCCCACAAATATAATCTAACATTTTAGGGCCTGAAACTCCCAAGAGAAAGCTGCAAATTGGAGGCTAAATTATGGTGTCACATCATAAAAATTCGTGGACATTTGGTTATGTATAAGTATCAATGGTTGGTGCTGTAATCTCTAAGCAGAACGTTAATTTAGAGCCATGTTTTATTAAGTTAACAAACGAATTTCCACACGAAATTTGGTATGTTTAAATTTCACGTCGTGAGATTCAAATTGATAGGTGGCCTGTTAAAAATGACCAACTACACGATTTATAATGATTTTTTAAATTTAAGGTTCAGAATCTAGAAAAAGGATTTTTGCCAAATGGACAGAGGTGAATTTCACAAAAACCTGACGCTTTTTGCAATGGAATTGGTTCATAAGATTATTTTTCCTTGGAAGAGCATTCAAAGAAAGTTTTATAGAATTTTGAACCACTCCATTTAGATTTTTCTAGATTAAGTTATAAATTATTTAAGTTGAGCCAGAAAACTGGATTTTTACCTGATGAACAGTAAAAATCCGAAAATCAATGTTTTTCATGGATTTTTGAGCCCAAGACCATCCAATGTGGTCTAAAATGGTTTTAATTAAATCCTAAGTGGATTTAATAGTAAGGTGTGACATATAGTACACATCTTAAGCTTTAAAATGAGAGGTAAATCACCTCAATTGGATATGTACACAAGGAGATATGAATTTCCAAAATTGAGGCACAGAGTCTGGAAGTTCCAGATTTTACCAAATAAATAGTAATATTTATCCAATAAACTATATGAATTAGACAAGAACAAGTCCAATTGGATATTTTTCTCTTAAAGAGAATTGAAAGGGCTTTCTGTGAAATTTTAGAACACCTCCATACAATTTTTCTAGAATTAGTTATGATTTTTCAAAGTTGGACCTGTAATCTAAAAATGCGCAGTGAACAGTAATTTCCCTAAATCAGCGTCCAGTTACGTTTTTATGAGCTTAAGGCCATCAAAAGTCATCTGAAATGGCTCTAAATAGACTCTCAAGTGTTATAGAAGTAAGGTCTAACAGCAGCAGAGGCAAAGCATGGGACGGACCTTACCCCAAAAAGAGAGTGAAACTGGTTAAGGTAATAGAAGCGTCATATGCAAACAGACGCTCCTTGAGCTTAACAGGGTACTACAGGATACTAAAGATAATGAGAATATGATGATACAAGTCTTCTCCTGATGTTGTCTGAATTTTAAGAGACAATTAAGACTGTAAAGTCCTAAGACAAGGCAGGCTGGCATTGATACAATGGCAAGTTAATGGGCTCTAGAGATGAGCCAGTGCCTAGGGATTTAAAAGGCACAAGGAAAGGAAAATGGCCTAAGGATGCAAAAAGTAAGGACTAAGGAAATATGGAAAGGATAAGAATTCCAAAGTTGACGGAAAGGATTGAGTAAGGCCTAAGAAGACAATACTAATATCTGTGATCAGTCTTGGGGAATAACCAGACAAGTTACTAGCTGAGTGGAGGTGACTTATTAGTTAATCTTGTGATCTAAAGTCTCCCAAGGATAGGAAAATGGCTCGAGTTGAGAAAAATTCCAGGGACATAATGGATCCTAAAGAGGCTCATGGTAGAGCGCAGTACCTCCTAAGGTCATGAAAGACTAAGCCTAAGAGAAAGTGGCTGAGCCATAAGAGCAAGAGTATAGTACCTCTTTAGGAAGACTATGACCAGGGATGAGTTTAAGATACTAAAATCTCCTTCAGTGGTGGACTAATACAGAGAGAGTACCCTTGATGTGTTCCGGATGCCTTTTATTGTTGATTAGACTGAGCTCAATTCTGTTCTAGTCAATGAAGGAAAGAAAAGAGATATGCCCTTAAAGTAAAGAGAAATGGCAGGGTATACCGAAAAGAATAGATAAAAGCGGTATTAAGAGAACCTAAAATGCCATGGTATAGAAAAATACCGTGAAAACAGGTACACTGTCATGGTATTATTATGAAAGAATGAGCCTAAAGTATAGGAAAAATGTGAGCAGTAGTGACAAAATGCTTAAAAGCAAAGGCCATGCTCATGTAAGCAATAGAACGGTATAAAACGACAAGTCATGTAAGTATGGAGCCCAGAGTTGAAACCTAGAAATGAGGTATAATGAAAAGTTGAAGAGGTCAAAGTTAAGTATAAGTAGGGATATTCTCCTCAGTTAACCTCTCATTAAGGGTAAGAATAGAGGTTTGACTTGGAATTTCGAGGACGAAATTCTTTTGAGAGGAGGAGAATTGTGACGTCCTGATTTTTGGACCTAGAAGTACTAGAAATAGCCTGAATTGGATAGGCTACCAGACCCTTTTTTAGTAGAGGTCCCAAAGATGAGAAAGGAAGTTAAAGCAGTTTCAGGGACTAAACTGCAAAGTGAAAGTTTTAAGGGACTAAAGTGTAATCAAAGTTAGAGGCTCCAGTAAAGTCTCGAAGGCCCAGAAAGAGAAAAGAGGTTAGATACAAACCAAAGGTTAAGTTAGAAGCCTCAAAGAGATGGTTTTGAGGTTGAGCCTAGGCAGGGGTAAAACCGTAAATTCATAAAGTTACGGCCATCAGGGGTAAAAATGGAAAGTACATAGAAAATTCTAAGAAAATTCCAAAAGATGTAAAATTATATTCTAAGACTCTTTTGTAAAGAGAGATGAAAAAAATACCCCTGAGATAGCTTAAATGGAATTTATAAGGTTTTGACCGATATAAAGTACACTATTTGAGGTAATTATTTAAAATAGCAAGAGACCTCAAAAATATACGCAAAAATGAGATTAAAGGTTTGAAAGGTTGTATTAATTTGTAAATTAGTCTTGACCCTAGAAGGCTAGCAGAATGGCTTTAACATTTTCTAAGGCCAAAACTGCGGTTTATAGGTTTGTTGTGGGAAATTTAAAAAGAAATACTTATGGTTTGAGTTATGATTTGAGAAAATTCATAGATTTTCCACATAATTAAAAAAATTTTACCGTATCAATAGATAAATTTTTACAGTTCAGGATTGGATAAAATACTCTAGTCAAATGTTAAATAATTAATGTCCCCTAATTAGGAGACAAAATTAGAAAATATCTTAGATATTTTGATGAAGACAAGTTCAACTTGAATTCTCTTCTTCTTTCCCATGTGCTTCATTTATGAGGGTGATGAGTTATCATATGAGTCACCAAGAGATATTTTTTGGGCAGTAGAAAAATTAGAATGCAATACAGGTAAGTGTTAGATAGTTCTCTATCTACCCAGTAGAGTAAAATTTCTACGATGTGACTCAATAAGGTTGACTAATTGGTCAATAGTGTTGACTCTTTTTTCCCCTCTGCTCCTTTAAGGTGGCACCATATATGTACCTCTTATTGGCTAGAATTTTAAGAAGAAAATATCCCGGTGGTATAGGGTAAGTCAGGACTTGAAAAATATCTGATACGGTGCAAGATTGACTTGATAGGTGGAGAAATAATTAAGAAAATATTTTTGCAAGAATTTTCCATTTATTTTCTCCCTATTTTAATGCCAAGTTGATGAATGGACATGAAAGGAATTGTTCAAGTTGTTAGAAAAATCCAGAACCATTTAGAAGAATCTAGAACAATCAAGAAGAGTATAGAAGAACCTAGAGGGATCTAGAAATCTCTAGAAGCATCTACAAGCTTTTTGAAGCCATGACTCACCAAGACACTTGTCATTTTCTTAGGCTATGTTGCTTAAGATGTGTACATATTGAAGGGTGGTTGAATGGAGGGTTAAGATAAGCTTTTATTCAAGAAGGGCATGTGTCGTATTATGGAAAGTATGAAGCCTATAAATACCCCACATCCATAGTTCATTTTCATGCAAGACTATTTCAAGAGGGGAAAATCTTGCAAAATCAAAACTAGAGAGAGAAAGAAGAGAATTCTAGAGAGGAGAAGTGACTTGGAACCAAGGTAAGGCTTCCAAACCTCTCTATATTGGTTTATGGTAGTTATATGTTGATTTTATGATAGTTTGATGACGTTGGGAAGTCATTTTCCTAAGGGAAAGTGTTGCCCAAATTTTATCAAAATAATAGGGAATAATTTTACAAAGCTAGAACATCAATCTAAAATTAAGAGAAAAGGGTTAGGTTCAAGAAGGTTATCTTGAACTTTATATAATCTCTTAGTCCTAATGGAGTGTATGACTTATGTAATTATGTTTAGGACCTTGGAACATCCAACAGGATGTTTGATGATGTTGACCAAAAGACCTTATGGTTGGGAAGTCAAGGGAATCAAAAGAAAAGCAAGAGGAAAGCTTGAGGTGCAAGGTAGTGAACTTACTCTTTATGTGCCTGATGTGGTATGCTCATGTGTCGGTTTGTATTTGTTGTTTGAATGATATTGTGACATGATGATTGTTGCTAGAAATACTATTTTTAATATGTTCCCATAGCCATACATTTTTATACCAAGCATAAAACATGATGGCATGTCACTAGTTAACTCAAGTTTATGAAAAAATACATACCATACACTAGCATCCATCTTGTGCATGTATGTGGTAATGTTTGCTACTGAGATTCCCCTAAATCTCACCCCTCCCTAACCAACCATTTAGGTCAATCAACGATGGTCAATAATGTCATGAGAAGTAAGGAGAAGTAAGCGGAGAATTATTCTTGTTAATGAATGAGACTGTTGATGAATGTATAATTCTCCTATTTTGTAAAATATGTTATGGATGCTAATGATGCCATGTATTTAATTATAAAGTTTATGGTATGAATAGAAATGTATGAGAATAAATGGGAAAGAGTAAGCCCGAGTTACGTATGTCAAAGAAATAAAAAGAATTAAACTAAAGAGTGGTTAAGGGATAAAACGTAGGTCCTGGGGTGGTGATTTTGCAGCTCCAGTTTAACCTATCAAATGAATCATTCTAGCCACAAGATTTGGAATACTTATAGTAGACATTCCAAGCTTTAAAATGAGAGGTAGATTGCCTCAATTGGATATGTACACAAGGAGATATGAATTTTCAAAGTTGAGGCACAAAATCTGAAAGTTCCAGATTTTTCCAAATGAACAGTAATCTTTATTGATTAAACTGTATGAATTGGGCAAGGATATGTCCAATTGGATATTTTTTCCTTAAAGATATTTCAAAGAGCTTTTCGTAAAATTTTAGAACACCTCAATGCAATTTTTATGGAATTAGTTATGAGTTTTTGAAGTTGGCTAATTTTTAGTGAAATGTGAATAGTGCGTAGAAGCATTCTGTGACTTGAGGTCACAACCTAAGAAGTTGAGGTAGCGACCTGAAGGCAAAAATGGCCTCTGTGACCTCAAGTCACGACCTAGAAGCACTAAGTCGCAACCTGAGCTGGGAAAATGAAAAGGTTTCAAATTTTTAAGCCTTTTCTCATACTTAAGGGTCATATAAAGTTTCCAACATAATTTTTCATAACTTGTAGTCTTCAAAAGTGATTCCAAATGCTTCCACAAGGCAAGTTAATTGGTATAAATTTAAGGTGTTACATCCAACATAACCTTTGGTCTACATTTATTTCTATTTCTTATTCCTGGGTCTTAAGACTTCACCAAAGTCTCTAATTTTCTCTTTTCTCGATCCCAGTAAACTTTTACTTTGCAATTTGCTCTCTAAGAATCCTTCTAACCTTTAAGGAAACTTCCGGGACTCCTGCCATAAGGGTCTGGTAGCTAATCCATTTTAGGCTAATTTTAGTACTTTTAGGCCCAAAATTCAGGATATGACAATTTTGATGATTCTAAGGCTTTCAATGGGTTTAAAATGGAGAATGGTATAGGACAAACCTAAAAAACAAGCATTGGGAGCATTGGAATTAAACTTGGAAGTTTTGGATTTCTTAAAGCCCCTTTTCGGCCAACACAGATTTTTAGGGAAGGAGTTGGATTTTTCATTTATCTAAGCTCATATTTGAATTTCTTAGGCAAAATTGTGTAGGATTAGCCTAAGAGAACAACTTCTACAAAGCTAGAACATTAATCTAAAAAGTTAAGAGAAAAGGTTAAGTTCAAGAAAGCTAGTTTTAAACTTTATGTAATCTCTTAATCATGTTTATGACCTTAGAACATCCAAAAGGATGTTTGATGACTTTGATCAAAATCCTATATGGTTGAGAAGTCAAGGGAGTCAAAGGAAAAGCAAAAGGAAAGATTAAAGTACAAGGTAATAAACTTACCTTTTATATGCTTGATGCGGTATGCTTATGTGTTGGTTTGTATTTGTTGACTATATGATATTGTGACATGATGATTGTTGCTGGAAATACTGTTCTTAATATGTTTTCATGGCCATGTATTTTTTTATACCAAGCATAAAGCATGATGGCATGTCACTAGTTATCCTAAGTTTATGAAAAAATTACATTCCATCTTGTACATGTATGTGGTAATGTTTGCTACTGAGATTTCTCTGAATCTCACCCCTACCTAGCCAACTATTTAGGTCAATCAATGATAGGCAATAATGGCATAGGAAGGAAGGAGAAGAAGGTGGAGAATTATTAATGTTAATGAATGAAGTCATTGTTCAATGCATAATTCTCCTATTTTGTAATTTATGTTTATGGATGCCAACGATGTGATGTATTTAATTATAATGTTTATGCCATGAATGGAAATGTATAAGAATGAATAGAAAAGAGTAAGCCTAAGTTATGCATGCCAAAGTAATAAAAACAATTAAAGCAAGAATTGTTCAAGGGATAAAACGTAGGTCCTAAAGCAGTAAGCTTTTAGCTCTAGTTTGACCTATCAAATGAATTATTTAAGCCATGAAATTTTGCAAGCATATAGTACACATCCCAAAATGAGAGGTAGACCACTTCAATTGGATGTGTATACTAAGTGATACAAATTTTCGTAGTTGAGGCAAGAAATCTGGATGTTCCAGTATTTACCAAATGAACAGTAAAGTTTAATGAATAAACTGTATGAATTGGGCAAGGATAAGTACATTTTGATATTTTTTTCCTAAAGAGCATTAAAAGAGCTTCGAGTAGAATTTTAGAGCACCTTAATATAATTTTTATAGAATTAGATATGAATTTTTGAGGTTAGACTTGTAATCTGGAATTTAAATAGTGAATAATAACATGAGAAATTATGTGCAAATTTTCAATCCATGGGCTTGTTTTGTGATCTGCTTGAATACATGACATGTACTCTTAGGGGTATAAGTCAGGACATTACATAGAGTGTCATACATCCCTCTTAATTTCCTTATTTGGCCATCCATGTTTGGTAGTATAAGGAAGGAGTCAAGCCCATAGGATTGAAGTTGAGGTTCAGGGTGGGGTGGAGGAGAAGGTTCATGATATGAAGGAGGACATCGATGGAATGATGGTGATGGTTCATGGAATGGTTGGTATGATAAGGAAGGGTGATAATGCTTTTGTTGTCAAAGCATTCAATTAAACTAGGTCCTAATTAATTTGTAGTTTAAAATCGACCTAGGTCATTACTTCCAAGGAGCAAGTTATGGGTTTCTTTAGGTGAAAATTTAGGTGATAAAAAAAAAGCAATAAAGTAGACCCAAACTAAAATGTAAAATTCTAATTCTAAATGCAAAATGCAAATGTCCTAAAATCTATATGAAAATTAAATCAAACTAAATGAATGCAATGCAATTTTTTGGGGGGTTTTTTTGAAGGAAAATAAAAATAATGAATAAAGAAAATTAATCAGAAAGCAAAGAGAATTAGCAAGTAAAAATTCAGAGATTTCTCTTCAGGTACGGTAGAGGGGACAACTTAGGATTTGCATGGATTTAACCTTCATAGCCTTAATCATTTAATTAGACCAAAGGGAAGTGATAAGAGAGTGGAATTAATAAACTTAACTACCTACTTGAAATAAAGGAAACCCTTAACTTCAAAAACCCTTAAACCATTAGAGAACTCATAACAGTATAAGGTTGGTTAATTAAGTCTATTAAAACCAATGAAGATAATTCAATTTAATTTTGGAAATTTTGTTTGAAATTATCCAATTAAATAATCAGATAATCAACCAACTCAATTAAACAATTAAGAGGTGAAAGAACCCAAATTTTGCAATTCAAACCATATTGATAATTAAACTCATAATGAAAACTCAATTATAAATTCAATTAACAATGTAAAGGTTCCAAACATATATTCCAACAAGTATCTTGGCACAAATAAGATCCAAATATCAATTTAATCCAAGAATAAAATTGACAATCTAGAACTAAATTGTCTCAACAAAATTACAACTTAAACTCATTTAAAACTAAACAAATTCAAGTCCTTGAATTAAAAAGATAAATGGAATATCACTCCCTTGTGGTCTTCAAGTGCTAGCCCAAGGCTTTAGTCTTCCTTCATGGTCCTCCCAAGTTGCCTCCCAAATAAGCTTAAACTTCCATCAACGTGTCTCCTCCTCCAAGCTCCTTAGTGCAATTCATGGGTGTGTGACGCAATGAATAGTGAAAGTGATGTTGGGTGGATAATTGAGAAGTGGCGTCACTGGAGGGATGGAGAACAATGAATATTTATTGGTAAGAGATGGAGTAGGCGTTGAGTTCTTCCGTGGGTGTGTATGGAGAAAGAAAGAGTGTGATCTTTAGGCATGCCTCCCTCCTCCACAAATAAGGAAAATAGTATAATAAGGGAAAAGGAAATTTTTGTGGATCTAAAACTCAAGCCCATTAGTAATTAATTGACCCACTTGATATTAGCCATTGGATTGTGCTTAGATTCCAAGAAACAATCTTGCACCATTAGATTTCCTATGTGCCCCTTTCTTGACCTATAAGAATTTAAGTGCATCCATTAATGTAGATTATATCCAAATATAATCAAAAATAAAATATTAAATCTGGACAAAAATTAGGCAAGAAAGTGCAAAACTTTCTAAAAATAATCTTTCTAAAAATATGAGACTTGTTTTCAAAGAAATAGGAAAAATTAATTCCAAGTCAAAAATAGGAAAGCACAAAATATTCATATTTTCAATCCAAAATCTCAATTTTTATGCAAAATCCCAAAATCAACCAATTAATCCAATTATGCATAAAAAATCTAATTAAGCTCAAAATTATCATTTAAATCCTGAATTAATGTGGGATAAAATATATAAAAATTGGGCTTTATCAAAGGGTATCAATGGTAGGGTTCATGTGATGGAAAGTTTGGTTCATGATATAGATGATGTGATGGAAAGTTTTCAAATTGCGGATTGTATGGTGGAGGTTGGAAGTCATAATGTGGTCCTGGTGGTGGACGTAGGTTCGAGTGTGAATGGAATGAAGGGGTATGGTAAGGGGAATGTAGAGCATCATTCATCCAATCATAGTCATGGTTATGGTTCGGATAGGGGGTATCATGTCCTTGATAGGTCCCACCATATTCACCATGATCCACACGTGCCAGAAGAAGATTCAGTTCTTGTCGTATAGCATTAAGTCCTTGAGACAAATCATCACCTATCTCAGCGTTATAGCCTACAAAAGAGGAAGGGTGATAAGATGGATCTAAATTATCATTGAACCAAGCCATAAGAAAGCAAAACAATCAAATCGCAATGAATTCTTAAGCCTAAGAAACTCAAATGATATGTGGTGTGGGTGAGTACGGGTTAAGACTTAGAAAAAATTCTAGCTCAGCAAGGTTTGTCGTCATGATGAAACATAAGTTGGTTGCGATGAAATAAATCACAGAAGCAAATCCATAAAAGAAATGAATATTCATCCTGGCTAGACAGAGGTTGGTCGTGATGAATATTTTGGTAGAAGCAACACTCAGCACAAAACAGCAACAAAAATAGTGGCAGACTAAAATTGAAAGGCACAAACACTATGCCAAACCTCTAAAATTTTAGAACAAACTCAAAAATGCAAAGAATGCTATGAAATGTATGAAGCTATATGCAAAAAGAAAACCAAAATCAAGATCTTTGTTTGTATATCTCAAAATTTTTATGCAATGCAAAACCTATTATGCACAATGCAAAAATATAACCTAATGGGCTCAATAATCCCCAATCAACCAAAGTTGACAATTAACTAGCCTAGGGAACCAATTTCTTGACTCCCCAGCAATGGCACCATTTAATTTGATCGTGTCCTTATGCCTTGGGGTCAAATATAAGAAATTTATAACCGGATCCAAGAGATGTAGTATAATAGTGCAATCTGGGTCGTGTTCACTTTTAGAAGCCTTTATTAATGACCTAAGCTAGACTAAATACTATGCAATGCAATAAAAGGGGTTTTTGGGTTAGAAAATCAACTTGAACTATAACTAAATGAATGCATGAAATTAAATCTAAGCTACTAAATTTTTGGTATTTTTGGATAAAATGATGATAGAATAGAAATGGATGATAGGAAACCTCTTCAAAATGGTTTTGGTGGCAATCATAGCTTATTTAAGATATTGGGAGTTTTATAAAATCATTAGGTTTTCTTAAATAACAACCTCAATTACCCATTGAGTCTAATGTTTAAATCAATGAACTTCATTAATAAAAACATTGTTAACCTATCCTAATGTGTAATTTAAGAATGATCAATATAATTGGTTCAATGCAACCCAAAATTAACTCAGAATCAAAAGATAACCATGCAAGATAAAAGAGAATCAAGAGGGTTTCAAAGAAACATATACGTAACCACATATATTGAGCATAAAATTCAACATTAACCAATCTAAACTACAATTATAAATCATTAAACAATGATTACAGCAACAATCCAAATATCCAACTAAGAATTTATAAATCCAAGACCTAGGAAACCATAAATACATAGCTAATTTTTCATGTAGATTCTAAATATGTGCTTGAATTTAAGAAAATAAAACTCCTCCTTCCAATTTCCTCTTGACCGAACCTATAGGGTTCATTATCCAAAAATTACAACTTTGATTTTAATGCTTCCAACACTTGTTCTTTAGGTTTACCCTACACCGTTTTCCATTTTGAACAAAATGAAAGCCTCAAAACATTGAAAAACTCATCCTAGGGTTCATCTGTGGTCTTTGCCAAAATGGTCCTCATGAAACACCCAAGAAAAATACTTCAAAAACAACCTACAACCACTTGTAACCATTAGGAACTATCATGTTTTAAATTGTTCTAGCAAGTTTGACCAACAAAACTTCTTCCCCTACCATATATATGTTTCTTCCTACACAAGAAAAAGGGAAAAACCATAAATTTTTAACCATATAACTCAAGTAAACAAAGCAAGGCATAACTTAGGACCAAAAACTAACCTTAAACCTTACTTGGATGATCAAAGTTAGTGCCTTTCTCCTTGATTCCTCTTCAAACTCTCCCTTTTCCTTCTTTCTCTCCTCTTGGCCGAACTAAGGCCTGAAAATAGGGGGAGGAAGAGCTCTTTAATGGTCAAAATATCCCAACCACCATCATAAATGAAAATCCAAGTATCATTACCCCCTTAATCTTACATTCTCTTTCTTAATTAACTAAATCCAAATGAGATTAATTACCAAAAGTCAAAATCCTTTCCATTTGAGGTGTGACACTTGGCAAATTCAAATCCTCTCCATTAGGGGCTTGGCACATGGCCAAATGTGAGCCATTTGAATCGCAAGACTTTAGTCTTTGCTTTATCGGTACATTTTGACTCCGAGTTTAATTTCTTTTCTATAATTATAGTACTCTGGCCTCTATAATTATTTTTTCTTAGATCCATAATTTATTCTCTTTATTTTTATCTTCCCAATATGCCCTCTTTGTCTCAAAATTAAATTTCCAATAATTAAATAAAAAGAAAAAACTAATTTTCTTTTCTTTAGTGATTTTTTCACATTTCAAAGGAATTAGAAAAAATCTTGGATACTTGAGGGTCTTCTTTTAATTCTATAATTTGTTATAATTCCTTGGGATGTCATAGGAATTTTCTTAGAATTTTATTCTTCTTAAAAATATTTATTTGGAATTTTTCAAATAAAATCCGTTAAATTGGCCTAAATCATCCTTAAATTCCTTTGTAATTTCTCGAAGGGTAATTTGGTCATAAAATTAATTATATAATCTCATATAATTCTCAATGAATCTTATCCTTATCTTTTCTTAATTTTCTAAGGCTTGGAAATATTTTTTTCATAATAATAATTTGACCAATTTTCCTTAATTAGTCAAATTTTTATAATTGACTTGGAATATTCCTTATCATTTTTGGCTCTTAATTATTTAGAAATATTCTTTATTCCTAATTACTCTATTTCCAGATGTGAGAAATCCAAACTACACATAATGAATATCCAAAGTTGATTATAACTACAATCGAGCAACTCAGCTGCAAATTACAAACCCTAAATTTAGGAATTCATAAATCTATAACTAAGCCATGGATTAAGCTACTCCCCTTTTAAGCTCCTTGAACTCAGGCCATTGCTACACCTTCAAGAGGGAAAGAAATGCCTAGCTATACATTGAGCTCTGCAGCTTCACCACTGGAAACGAATCTGAGCTACCCATGGTAGAGGTTTTTGATAATGGAAATGGAGGAGAGTAAGGGTTAGATAAAAGGAAGTGAGAGAGGAAGAGCGATGGAGGCTATGTAATGAATGGAAACACACCATTTACCCAAAATAGGGTTTCTAATTCAGTAATGGGATGGATTGGGTCGGTTTCCATGAGTGGATAAGTAAATTTTCCAAAAAGGGTTAAGTTTGGATTACTAATTTAAAGGTTTCACCTCGGCAAAGGAATGACTTTGACACGGCTAGCCATTCCCAAGAGGTGCTTTACTTGATCTTGTGACTTCGTCGTGATGAAGCTATAAATTGGCCCCGATGAACTTTGCTCGAGAGGTCTCTAGTGAAATCCTCGAGTTGTATCGCAGCTAAGTATTACCTTTGCAGTGACGAACTCTTCCAGTGCTGATACTCTTGATCCTGTGTGTTGCAATCTCTTGGTCTTCATATCTTGGCTTTACTTTTTGAGTGTCATGCAAAATGAAAAGCAACAGTTTGAAGTATCAATTGTTTTAGAAACCAATTGAATGCAATTAATAACTAATTATGACAATTTTACCCCCAAACGACACTAATTCAAAATAAAAACTCTCAATCTCAATTAAGCACCAATATCACCAAAAAGAACCAAAAAGTATAACAAAAACCTTGAAAAATATCATCAAATAATATAGAAAATTTGTGCTCAATCACCAACCCAAGAATGTTACTGCTGTAGACCAACTCGAACTTGGTGTAATATCTAAGGGAATTGAGGTAAGTGTAATAGCTCCAAGTGAGGTAGACAAGTACAATTCCTAAGAGTTGACAAAGGGGAGTTTCTCTAACTCTAGTGATGGTCCTTCTTTAATCTCCTCAATTGTGCAACCCCCAGTTTTAGAACTCAAAGATTTACCGCCGAATCTTAAGTATGCTTATTTGGATGTTGAAAGTAAATTACTTGTCATTATCTCTAGTTCCTTGACTAAGAATGAAGAGTCTAGTTTAATGAGCATGCTAAGTAGAAATAGGGAGGCCTTGGGTTAGCAATTAGATGATATTAAGGGGGATTGACTCAACTGTTTTCATTGATAGGATTTAGTTAATCGAGGGTTCCAAGCCAACTAAGCAAAATTAGAGGAGGCTGAATCTTTTGATTTCTGATGTGGTTAGGAAAGAAGTTGATAAGCTTTTAAGAGTTGGAATCATATACGCTATAACTAATAGCGAGTGGGTGTCACTGGTATAAGTTGTACCAAAGAAGAGTGGGATCACAGTAGTCAAGAATGAGAATAATAAACTCAGACCAACTAGGGTGCAAAACTTATAGAGAGATAGGTAGCTTAATGAGTCCACTAGGAAGGATCACTTTCCCTTACCTTCTATTTATCAAATGCTTTAGCGATTAGTGAGGAAGAGTAACTACTGTTTCCTAGATGGGTACTCAAGGTACTTCCAAATCCCCATAGACCCTAGAGATCAAGATAAGACTACTTTTACTTGCCCATTTGGAACTTATGCCTATAAAGAATGCCTTTTGGTCTTTGCAATGCCCCTGGCACATTCTAACATTACATGTTATCCATTTTTGCTGAGTTTATTAAGAAATGAATGAATGTGTTCATGGATGATTTTAGTGTTTATGGCAGTTCTTTTGATGATTGTTTACAAAGTCTTGACAAAATACTAGCACAATGTATTGAGAAAAAGCTTGTTTTAATTTTTGAAAAATGCCATTTTATGGTTAATCATCGTATCGTGCTAGGTTACTTGATTTCTGATAAAGGAATAGAGGTAGATAAAACTAAAATTGAGGTGATTTCTTCGTTGCCCTATCCTACCAACTTGAAAGAGTTAAGATCCATTTTAGGACATATGGGGTTTTATAGAAGATTCATCAAAGACTTCAGTAAAATTGCCCTACCTCCATCCAAACTGCTGTAAAAGGCTGTTGATTTTCAATTTGACCATAAAGGTGAGTTAGCTTCTAATGAACTGAGGAATAGGCTAGTTACTCCTTTCATTTTGACCTCTCCCAATTGGGAATTGCCTTTTGAAATTTTATGTGATGCTTCAAATTTGAGTATGGGGGCAATGTTGGGTCAAAGGGATGGTTCTACTTCTAAAGTAATTGCTTATGCTTCTAAAACCCTAGATGCAACTCAAAGGAATTATATCACTACTAAAAATGAATTATTTGCTATTGTCTTTGTGTAACATCCTGAAAATTTTAATCCTGAGATTAAGGAAATGAAATAGATCAAGGGCTAGTTAAGGTAGAGGAAATTATAGCTAGCATCAGTATGAATTTTGAAATTTGGATAAAGGTTGGAATGATATTTTAAATATTAGTTAAAGAAAGGTTTAATTGAAAAATTCTCAAAAATTCTTAGAAAATCATGAAAGATAGAAATAAGGGTCAAGGAATTGTATTTAAGGCCTAGAGAAATTATTGAAAGGAAATAAATAAATATAGAATTTTCTATAGTTACAGGAATTTTTGGTTACACTAAGTAAGAGTGACCAAAAGTTATGAAAAACATTTAAAGGCCTCAATAATTCTGAAAAAAACATTGCAAATTATCTTAGAGGATTATAATAATTTATAAAATTATTTTAGACTTCAATTGATGAGGAGGTTAGCTTTAATAATATTTAAAGCATAATTATCATTGGTAAAGAGTTGATTTTGGAAAAAATAGAATTTAGAGGATTCTTAAGGGAATTAAATTCTGAGAAAAAATCATGGAACTTCCCTATCCTAAGAGAAGGCTAACGGTACACTGAGATGAATTTTCTAAGATAGTAAAATTGACTAGATATAGAAAAAATTCATCCAGTACTACATCGGCACTCAGTATAATTAAAGGATAATCATGGATGTAAAAAATTTGGCAAAAATCCCCAACGCAATAGGCCCAAGGATCACACCTAATTGCCCAAAATATGGAAAAAATAATTAAACAAAAAAGAAGAGAAAATGGTTTCTAGAAAAAAGAAAGAAAGAAAAGGAATAAGCTTCTTAACTCTTACTTGACTAAGAACATGCCACCTGTCATGCTATGAATGGAGGCGATTGTATGCCACTTGTCAAGCCAAGAATGGAGAGGATTTTGACTTTGGAAAATTCAATTTCAATTGGATTTATTTTCAAAGTGGAAATTAAGTAAGATTGAATAGGAAGCTGACACCTAAGCATGGTAATTAGGATGAACTTGGATGGCAAATGATTAAAGCTTGGCTTATTGATAGAACCCAATCTTTACATGGTTTTCATAAGTGTTTCCTAGTATTTTGCACCACTTTTGCCCTCATTTTGCATGCATTTATACCTTTTTGATTATATCAATTTATGCATTGCATTTTACTGATTTAAGGGTAAAAAGGGGTCAATTATCTTGTCTAAATTGTAAATGCCTTGATATTTATTTATTTTATCTTTACAAAGCTCTTTGCTTTTGTTTTTAGACATTTAGCAAAGGTTTAAAGACCTAAGATGGAGCAACTAAGGAGCCACAAGTTCAGAAGAGCCAAAATGCAAGACTGGGAATGTCTCTGTGTTCCTAGGTCACGACATGAACTTCTCAAGTCACAACTTAGATGTTTCTCTAGTGAAGCTATGTGTTTTGGAGTTGGATTATTCTGCAGAGCCCCTGTGTCCCCAAGTCGTGACATGGACTATCCCAAGTCGCGACCTGAATGCCTTTTCAATAAAATTGTGCATTTTGGAATATGTTATTCTGCATCCAGACTAAAAGGGAACAACAGCCACAAACCACGAGAGCTCATTTTATAGATTTGCATGAAAGGAAGCCTTAACCATTCTATCTCAAGCCTCCATTCATCCCATACCTCAAACTTCTATTTTTCTTCATTTTTCTACCATTTTCTACAATTCTAAACCAATTAAATCACTTCCATCATCTTCTTCTCCACTTTTTCAACCCCTTTTTTAGTATTTGTCATGGCTGAACACTCTTGGAGCGATTTTGGCAAGTTTGAAGCTATCAGAGGCTAAACCCTTAGTCTCTTGGTGATGGAGGATAAACCTTGAGCTCATGGGCACAATAGGGGAGTTTTCTTAGTCTAATTATGTGCTTGAATATGTATAGACATTTCTAGATTTAGGAATTTCTACTCTTATGTAAGACTTGATTACCGATTGGTAAATCTTATGTTTAGACTATTGTAATTGGATTAGATACTGCTTTATTTGGATTATATATATATCAGTTTTGATTCCTTGTTAGTTAGTTGATTGTTAATGATTATTGATAGTTAATTTGCTTGCTAGGTTTCTATGGTTGTTAATTGACAATCATTGAGGGCATTTGCATCATCTATTTAATTACACTCTAAGTGCTTTTTAACAATGTTTTAAGAGGTGTTAATTAACTTAAGATCAAGGAATCACTAAGGTAAGCTTCTAAGCTTTTTGTGATTTATTATGGGCTGTTTATATGTGATTTTATGTTGAATTGGATGGCCATTTTCTAAGAGGAAATGCTGCCAAAATTTTAAAAAATTTGAAAGGAATTGATCAAGGGTTTGAAACATAGATTAAACACTTAGAAAGGATAGAATTTGATTGGTTTTGATTGAGTTTTGAAAAGAAAATCTAACCCCTATGGTTGATGATTCAATTTGGCCAAAGAAAGAGAATGGGGTTAGAGTTGGATTTGATTCAGTTTGATGCTTCCAATATGTTTAAATGATGAAATGGTGTAGGAAAACACCAAGAAAGGAAGTTTAAAAGCATTAAAATTGAAAATAGAAATTTTTTCCCAAGGGTACCCCATTCAGCCAAAATGAGATCCTTAGGAAGAAATTGGATTTTCATAAATCTAATTAGATATTTGAATTCTACATGAAAAATTATGTAAAAATAGCCCAAAAGTTTTAAAGAATCAAAGTTGTAAGTAATAACCCAAAAATTAAAGAAAAAGGGTTTAAGGGTTATTTGATTGATATTTTGGATGGAATAATAATTTGTGATGCCCTATTGTGCTATCAATAGGCCTAGCATCAAAAGAGAAGAAGGGTTGCCTAAAGAGGAAAGAGCTTAAAGGAAAGGAAAAGCTTGAAAGAGGTAGCTAGCAATTATCATTTTAATGTTACCTTGCATTGTATTTATTGCTTTATGTTTTGCTATGTTGCTATGCCATGATATGGATGAGTTGATGATGTTATGTGATATATAACTCCATGCATATAATGCCTTAGCTTATACAATGTTGAGTGTTATGAATGAGAAGTATGTTATGTCCTTTCTATGGCATGTGATTAAGTGAAAGTATGTATTAGCAAGTTCATTTAGCATAAAATGCTTTGCTTATGTGACATTGTGAATGTGGTGCTATGCTACTAAGATTCCCATGAATCTTACCCCCTATGTTTAACAAAAACTTAAGGCCTTCAACATCACAAGGAAAGGGCAAGGAGATGGTCCATGGATGAAGGAAGTATAGTTGTAATGGCACTTTATGATCTTTAATCATGTCATGCATTTTTTAGGAAGAATGTAATTGAATATTTTGTGATGACTTTGCATGACCACCTTATGCAATTATATGCTAAGTATGCTATTAAAAATGAACTATGTGGTTGATTAATTGGTATGCCAAGTTAGAGGTTTAATTATGGAAAGAATTGATAGATAGGGATAAAAATCAATCATTTGAGAGGAAGGTTTGACCAATGTGAATCTAAACAATTGAAGGAGTTAATTCACAAAAATTTCTAGATCAATAGATCTTATTTTTCCTTTTAAAATGAGTGGTAATACACCTTAAACAGATAATTGTGCAAGAAGTTATGCCTATCCAAAGTTAGGCAAAAATATTAGAAAAACTAGAAAATGACCAAATGAACAGTACTTTTTGGAATTCGAACTGGGTTCAAATTTGAAGACAATTCTCCAGACCTAATTTGTCCTCAAAAGACATTCTAAAGAGCTTCTAATAGAAGTTGGAATCATCCAATTTCAATTTTTTTAAAAATTAGTTATGAATTTTTAAAATTGGCCAATTTATGGGTTGCTGTGAATAGTAACCCATGAGCAAAATTTTTCAAAGCCCGTTTTTTAAAACTTTTGGCCATCAAATGTGATTCCATTTACCTCTAATTGGATGGTTATTTGGTAAAAAGTTAAGATGTTACACTTTGCACTTGGTAAATTTAGAGCTTATCTCATAAATTTCAAAGTGGTTGTTTACACAGATCGTGCAGCAATGAAGTATCTTTTCCATAAACCTCAATCAAAGCCAAGGCTTTTGAGGTAGATTTTGCTACTCTGAGAGTTTGATATTGAAGTAAAAGATAGAGCTGGAAATGTGAACCACATTACAGATCACTTGAGTAGAATACCACTAGAGACTAGGGGACTATTAGATTCTGATGCTGTTTATGATTCATTCC
Organism: Neltuma alba; assembly: GCF_004799145.2. Lineage (NCBI taxonomy): Eukaryota > Viridiplantae > Streptophyta > Magnoliopsida > Fabales > Fabaceae > Neltuma > Neltuma alba. The sequence continues at coordinate 63,835 of NW_021635149.1, forward strand.
CTGATCAGTTTTTATGTGCTATGTCTATTTCTGAGCCATGGTTTACTCATTTAGAGAATTATCTTGGTACAAGCCTAATCCTATCTCATCTAACTCCTTTTCAAATTCAAAAGTTTAAGAGTGAAGCCTCCTATTACATTTGGGATCCACCATATTTATGGAAAATATGCTCTAATCAAGTAATCAGAAGGTGCATTCCTGAAGCTGAGGCTCAATCTATATTGGAAGCTTACCATAACACAATGTGTGAGGGACACTTCAGTGCTAAGAAGACGGCTAGAAAAGTGTTAGATGCTGGTTTTTATTGGCTCACCCTATTTAGAGACGCTTTTACCTATTATTAGGCATGTGAAAATTGATAAATATTTGGGGGAGTAAGTAAGAGAAATGAAATACTGCAACAATCCATCCTTTTCTGTGAGACTTTTGATGCTTGGGGGATAGACTTCATAGGACCATTGTCACATCCAAGAATTTGGCAATTAGGAATAAGGATATTTCTAAACATTTAAGGGGCTAAAAATGATAAGGAGAAATAGAAGAATTATGGTGAAAAATAATTAATATGATTTTCCAAGTCAATTATGAAATAATGTTTGACTAATTAAGGAAAATTGATCAAGAATAATTATGGAAAAATATTTCCAAGCCTCAAAAAATTAAGAAAAAATAAGGATAATATTCTTTGAGAATTATACAAGGTTATAAAACTAGTTTTATGACCAAATTACCCTTGAAAAAATTACAAAGGAATTTAAGGATAATGTAGGCTAATTTAAGGTCTTTTATTTGGAAAATTCCAAATAAATATTTTTAAGGAGAATAAAATCTCATGAAAATTCCTATGGTATACCAAGGAATTATAAGAGATTATGGAATTAAAAAGAGACCCTCAAATATCCAAAATTTTTCCTAATTCCTTTGAAAAGTGGAAAAATCACTAAAGGGAAAGAAATTAGTTTTCTTTTTTATTTAATTATTGGAAAATTGATTTTGAGACAAAGAGGGCATTTTGGAAAGATAAAAATTAGAAGAATAAATTATAGATCTAGCAAAAAATAATTACAGAGGCCAGAGTCCTGTAATTATAGAAAAGAAATCAAACCCGGAGTAAAAGTGTGCCAATAAAGTGAAGACTAGAGTCTTGCACTTTAAATGGCCCACATTTTGCCATGTGTCAAGCCTCTAATAGAGAGGATTTGAAATTGCCAAGTGTCATACATCAAGTGGAGAGGATTTTGACTCTTGATAATTAATTTTATCTGGATTTAGTTAATTAAGAAAGAGAATGCAAGAGTAAAGGGGGATTGACACTTGAATCTTCATTTAATGTGGTAGTTGGGATATTTTGAGCATTAAAGAGAGCTCTTCCTCCCCTTATTTTCAGATTTCCATTCAGCCAAAGAGAGAAGAGAGTGAAAAGAAGGAGAAAGCAACCATGTTGGATCAAGTAAGCTTAGAGTTAAGGTTAGTAGTTGATTTTATGTTGTCTCTTGCTTGATTCTCTTGAGTTGTATAGTTGAAATTTCTAGTTTCTTCCCTGTTGGGTGTTGGACGAATTGATCTTTGAGTAGGGGAGGAATTTTGTTGTTAAACATAGTTAGAACACTATGGTTTAAAGTAGTTACAAGTGGTTTGGTGTTGTATTCGAAAGATTTCTTTGTTGAAACTTAAGAGGTACTGCTCGGTCACTTTGAATCTAGAAAAAGGAGATGCCTTTTCTTAAATCTAAGTATACATTTGGAATTTACATGGAAAAACATGTAGGAATTAACCAACGAAAAATTTTTAGGGCCAAGGGAACAAGCTCTAAAAATGTAAGAACAAAGATGGAAGCTTTCAAAGGGTTTAAAGTGTTATTTGAGTTATGTTATTGATTTTTATATGGAATGGTTGGTAATCTTGCTGCCCCTTTTGTGGTTATCATGTTAGGGTTGACATTTGTGAAGGAAAGGAAGAGAAACAAAGAAAGCACAAGTCTTTGGAGCAAGGTAGCAAAGTTGAACCTAACTACTAACATTAACTTTTCATTGTTGATTATTGCATGGTTAATTGTTATTATGTGGATGAACTTTCTTGATTGTGATGTGTCTGCTCCTTGCACTTTATTGCCTTGGCTTTTGTATCATTGAGATTGCTAAATTATAAGAATGTTAGTTCTCCAGTGGTAGCTAATGTGGTTTTGCATAATAATGATGCTTATTGATGATATAGTTGGTTAATTTTGCTATTGGGATTTATTGAAATCTCATCCCTTAAATATAATCTGACATTTTAGGAGATAAAACATCCAAGGACAAGCTGCAGATTAAAGGTTAATTATGGTGCCAAACCATAAAAATTCATTGACTTTTGGTTATGTAATTATTGTGTTTGTTCAGTGCTGTAACCCTAACTGCACCATCAGTTTGGAGCAACATTTTGACTAAATTCCTGAACGCTTTAAATCACAATATTTGGCATGAATGCAGATCATGTCCCGAGCTTCATTTTGATAAGTAGCACGTTAAAAATGGCCAACTACACAATTTTTAGTTATTTTTCAAAATTAAGGTTCAAAATCTTGAAAAGGAATTTTTACCAAAAAGATAGTGGTGACTTCCACAAAACTCTGACACTTTCTCAAACAGAATTAGTTCACAAGATATTTTTTCTTGAAAGAGCATTCAAAGATTTCCACAGAATTTTGAACCATTCCATTTTGATTTTTTTAGATTAAGTTATGAATTTTTGAATTTAGTACAAAAAACTAGAAATTTCCAAATGAACAGTGAATTTCTAAAAATCAGCGTTTTTTTTTTTGGAATTTTTAAGCCCGAGAGCATCTAATGTGGTCTAAAATGGTTTTAATTGAACTTTAAGTTGACCCGATAGTAAGGTGTAACATTTTTGGTATTAGAGGAGAGGTTCTGGCATAGGATAGAATGCTCTGCTTAAGTTATTCGTTAGGTAATGGGGTTGGTTGAAGAAGAACTGACAAGCTTGCGCAGGAAACAAGATGGAAAATACAATGGACCAGGATGCTAAGTCAAAAAAGTCAGTCAACTAAGGGGATGTTGACTGCATTAAAGTTATTGAAGAAGAGGATCTAGTGGAATGGGTCATGAGAGATGCTAGCCCAGGCCATTCATCAATAAGCTCTAGTAATTATGTTGAGCACTGGGCTGAGCTACTAGGGATGTCTTTTGAGGAGTTGATGAACCTTCTTGGACCCGGAGACTTGGTGGACCCTAAAACTGGCTTGATTCAACCACCCAGAGATTTTAGGATTCCTGAGTATAGAAAGCCTGCCCCTGCAGACATAGGTATATGCCTGACAGACTTTGTTGCCGGACTGATGGTACCCATAATACATGTAGTATCAGCTGTACCTGTAGCACCAGTTGTGCGTACCCCAGCTCCGCTTAATCATGAGATCCATAGTGTGGGTCAGTTGAGTAATAGATTGAGGTTCCTAGGGTATCACATTAGGCGAGATATGGATGCAGACTTGAGAATACACCTAGGTTACCTCCAGGGCGTGAGAGCTGTACCAGGCCCACGAACCGAGCAATCCTTACCTGGAACCATATGACTAGCTGTGAGAGATGGTGGACGTCCTACCCCATACCCCTTTGGACACACGAGATTGTCTGCCTGGACCATATACTTAGAGATGATATAGAGGATTGGATCCGGAGCCTCAAGGGCTTTGTTATTATTCACTTCCTCTAGATGGATAGAGGTCCTCGTAACACTAACATAGGATGTTTTGTTACAACTAACCCTAGTAGGTTAGGCTGACGATGCTTGGTTGTTATGTTGTTTGCATCAGTATGTATGTTCGAACTTGCTCTTTTGGTTTATGCATAAGTATTTATACTGAATATTTTGTTAAATGAAATCTAAGCATGATGCTTGCTTCTTGTTCCTCTGCTATGCTATCCGTTTAGTCAAACACGATATTTAGACCTCTACAAAACCCTTCGCCAGAGAGACCCTCAAATCAACACACAAAGGTCCCTCCTGACCCACTGCAGTTAATTATGGATCGTCTTGAGCAACAGTAAAAGACAATCGAGGATATGAGGGTGGCACAACCTCACTGGGAACAAGAGAGGGATGTTGCGATAGCTGCAACGATCACAGCAGTAATGGCTAACCTCGACAGAAAGCAGCTAGAGGAAGAAACCTCCACGGCACTAGTATCAGAACAAGTGCCTAGGCTTGCAATGCCAGCAGTAGACCCTGACTGTAACACCTTATGTTTATACCAAATAACTTATCTTGCGGAAGCATTTGGAATCACTTATGCAGGCTACAAATGATGAAACATCAAGTTTGAAAATTTTCATTTACGGGTTACTATTCATTGTCACCTTAAAATGTGACAAACTTCGAAAATTCATAACTAATTGTAGAAAAATTAAAATTGAGTGATTCCAAGTTCTACGGAAAGCTCTTTGGATAAAATTTTGAGAAAAAATAGTTTATGGACTGATTTCCTTGGAATTCGAGCCCAATTTTCTTTGAAAATGTTACTGTTCATTTGGTCATTTTCGGATTTTACTTGATTTTTGCCTAACTTTGGAAAGGCAAAACTTTCTGCTCGGTTATCGGAATCAGGCGAACTACCCCTCCTTTTAAAGAGAAAAATAAGATCTCTTTGCTAGCCAAATTTCAAAACCTAACTCACTTGTTTACTTAAATGGTCAATGGTCAAACTTTGATCCCTTTTAGTTGACTTTTTACCCCCTTTTGAAAGGGTAACTTAACTTAATTGACCACTCAACATCATAGCATACTCTGCTTAGCTATATTAGCTATTTCTAATCATGCTTGGACCATTCTACTCATGCTTGTATACCTTTAACCTTAATCATACTATTGGAAACATAAAGCATGCTTCATATTACATTCCTCCAAAATAGAAAGGTTCAAAGCCATATAAAGTTACTATGGCTTACTACCTCTTCAAGTAAGAGCCAACTCCTTTCCTTTACCCTTGGATGTTGTAGGCCCTAGGGTTTGTTTAAATATTGGGGTAAGATTCTTAGGGAATCTTAGTAGCAATTGCATACATTATCAAGGTCACACAATACATTGTAAATCAAGCTACATACATCCATACTTTAACTTTATGTTCATGCTATGGCAAGGACATATCATCATAAACATTCATAGCACTCAACATAGCATAAGCCAAGGCATAATTTACATGGAGGCAACATCATATAACATAACATTCTCATCCACCTCATAGCATAACAGATTAGCAAAACACATAGCCATAATCATACAAAGTAAGGTAACACTCTAATATAATGAATTGCAAAAGCTACCTTGAATGCTTTCCTTCCTTTTGAACTCTTTCCTCTTGACTAGATCTTTGCCCCTTTGGTATGTATAGCCTATTAGGCAATCAATGACACAACATTAAGTATCATTGCAACTTCACAACTTAACATAACCCTTTAAACCCCTTTTTCTTGATTTTTAGGGTTTATTTTTCTAGCTTTGATTCTTGAACTTTCTTGGGCCTTTCCGACATAATTTTTCATGTAGAATCCATTTATCATATTAGTTTTATGAAAATCCAATCCCTTCCCATTGACTTAGCTTGGCCGAACCATATATATATTTGTAGGGAAAAGGATTTTCAACCAAACTAACATGTAACTATTTAATCTTTAACCTTGCTTAATCTTCATCTAAACCATTCCCTATCATTTTGATAAAATTTGGGCAGCACTTCTCCTTAGGAAAATGACTTTCTACCATCATTAAAATAGCCTAAAACTAACATACCATCATTATAACTTGAAATGGAAGAGTTTTAGAGGCTTACCTTGCTTCCAGATGACTTTCTCTCACTAGAATTCTCCTCTTTCTCTCTCTACACGAAAATTGCAAGAGGTTTCCTACTTGAAAGGTCTTGCATGAAATGAACATGTGAGGGGGTATTTATAGGCTTCATATTTCACTAATTCCACATATGCCCTTCTTGCATAAGACTTAATCTTAGCCCTCCAATTTTTACCTCTTTCCACATATACAAATCTTAGGCTAGGTAGCATAATATGTTGACACTTGGATGATGAGTCATTAGGGCTTATGACAATTGTTATGCTGTTTATCTATCTTTTATCTCACCTGGCCTTGGTCAGCCCTAAATCTTTCATTAATCATACTAAAGATATCAGGGTATGACATATTTCCCTATTTCTAGGTTAGAAATTTTGGGATGTTACACTGACGGCATCCAGTAGTGGATGACCCGTTTCTGCAAACATAACCCACTGTCATTCGATAGAGTGTTTGACGTCCAAGAAGCAGAAGACTGGATTAACTGTTTAGAGAAGTTCTTTAAAGTATTAAACTGCCCGACGGAGTAGAAAGCCTAGATAGCAATTTACAAGTTAGAGAAAGATGCAGACCGCTAGTGGAAGAATCACTACTAGAAAAAAGACTTTTAACGTCGCAAATTAACAGCGGTTCAGCAGAAAAACGAAGTGGAAAAAAACGCGGTGGCATTTTTGTAAATAAGATGAAAGGGTTATGACTTTCCACGGCGGTTTTCAATAAAACCGCCGTGGAAAGTATTTTCCACAGCGGTTCTTTAAAGAACCGCCGTTAAAAACTCTTTCCACGGCGGTTTTATTGAAAACCGCTGTGGAAAGTGTGTCTTCTAACCCCCCTTCGGCCGCTCGACTCCTCACTTTCTTTCTCATTTCTTCAGTGCGCCGTGGTCCCCCTCTGCCCCACCACCGTGAAACTGCCATTACCGGCCATTCCCGCCTCTAGCCCACCGTTTAAACTCCTCCATTGAGCCCTTGGAGCCTTGCCGCCGTGCGCTGCACTCCGCCGTGGTCGACCGCTCCTCCCATTTCCGTCGGTTCTTGCTCAGCCGTGGTCCACCACCGAAAACCGGTCCTACCCTCCACTATCTAACCGAAGACCGGTGCGTTGCCGCCGTTCGCCGCCGCCTCACTTCGCGTTTGAAGCTTCTCTGCTCTGTGAGTATCCTCTTCTTTCATTCTTTTCAATTTTTCTTGGTTTGTTGAATGATTTAGCCATGAAAATCTGTTATATATGAAATGGGTTGTTAGTTTTACATTGTGGTTAGCTTCTATTGTTCATTTTGCATTTTTATGTGGTTGAACCGTTGATTGGTGTTAATTGGTAGGCATTAGATGTGAGAAAACCTTAATTTCTTTTTACATACTGTATTAGAAATATGTTTAAATGTTTGGAGTTGATTAGTTGTGAAGTTTTTAAATTTTTTTATAATTTTTTGATATTTATTTCGAATTTTTGATAATTTTTTGTAATAAATATAAGAATTTAGTGATAAATAATCTGTTAGTTATTTTGTGTTTTTTTCCTTCGTTATGAATTTTGATTGATAGTAAAGTATTGTTTAAATAATCTGTAGAACAATGGATCGTAGTTGGATGAAAGCTAGGAGAATTAGCAAGGAATATGAGGATGGGGTTGAAAAATTTCTTGAGTTTGCTCAGAGAAATGCCCCTAGTAAAGGAGATGGATTGTACTATTGTCCTTGTGTCAAATGTTTAAACAATAGTCGACGGAGTATTTCTGAGATAAAAGAGCATCTTATCTGTGATGGGATAAATTTGAGGTATACAAATTGGATATGGCATGGAGAAATTAGAAAGACTACACTGTCTGCAAATGAGAAGGTTGTGAATGAAGACTTTGGTGATAGAATTTCGGATATGTTTCGTGATATAAGGTCTGAATCCTCTACACAGTTTTCTTCCACCTTTGAAACTTTGTGTAGTGATGCAGAGACACCTTTATACCCGGGGTGCAAAGATGATTACACAAGATTGACAACCGTATTAAAACTGATGAATTTGAAGGCAAGAAATGGTTGGACCGATGCTAGTTTTACAGAATTGCTTGAATTGCTGAGTGATATTCTTCCCAAAGGGAATTCACTTCCAAAACGAATGTATGAGGCAAAAAAGATTTTGTGTCCGATGGGTTTGGAATATGAGAAGATACATGCGTGTCCTAATGACTGCATTTTATTCAGAAATGATTATGAAGAGTTGAATAAGTGCCCTAAATGTGGGACTTCAAAATACAAAATGAAGAAAGATGATGGTGATTATAATGAGATGACCAAAGGTTCTCCTTTAAAGGTTCTGTGGTATCTTCCAATAATACCACGATTTAAGCGTCTATTTGCTAATGCCACAGATGCAAAGAACTTGAGATGGCATTTTGATGAGAAAATATGTGATGGAAAGCTTCGTCACCAGCAGATTCTCCTCAATGGAAAACAATAGATCAAAAATTTCCTCAATTTGGTGGCGAGCCAAGAAACCTTCGTCTAGGGCTTTGTACGGATGGAATTAACCCATATGGTAATCTTAGTAGCACACACAGTGCTTGGCCAGTGCTCCTCGTAATTTACAACTTGCCTCCTTGGTTATGTATGAAAAGAAAGTATATCATGCTATCTTTGATGATCTCGGGGCCAAAACAACTGGGAAACGATATTGATGTGTATTTGGCACCTTTAATTGAGGATCTGAAGAAATTATGGGAGGAAGGTGTTGATGTGTTTGATGCATATAAACAAGAGACCTTCAATTTACGTGCCATGATCTTCACCACGATAAATGACTTTCCAGCATATGGAAATTTGTCTGGATACAGTGTTAAGGGGCATAAAGCATGCCCGATATGTGAAGAAGGCACCCACTATATGCAACTTAAACATGGCAGGAAGACAGTATATCTTGGTCACAGAAGGTTTCTTAGTCGGTATCACCCTTACCGTAGATTGAAAAAGGCATTTAATGGCTCACAAGAATATGAAATGGCTTCAAGACCATTAACTGGAGAAGAAGTTTATCAACGGGTGGAGGGAATTAATGTGGTCTTCGGTAAGAAGAAGAAGAAGAAGACTGCCAGTGAGAGAAATATATGGAAAAAAAGATCTGTCTTTTTTGATCTTCCATATTGGCGAAGTCTTGATGTGAGGCATAGTCTAGACGTGATGCATGTGGAGAAGAATGTATGTGAGAGTCTTGTTGGTACACTTTTGCATATAAGTGGAAAGACTAAAGATGGAATCAATACAAGATGAGACTTAGTCGAAATTGGAATAAGAAATGTCCTTCACCCACAAGAAAGAGATGGTAAGAGGGCTTATTTACATCCAGCTGCGTACACATTATCAAAAGAAGAGAAAAGAAGTTTTTGTGGTTTTGTCAATACTATTAAGGTGCCACAAGGTTATTCTTCTAATTTAAGCAAACTTGTTTCAATGCAAGATTTGAAGATAACGGGAATGAAGTCTCATGATTGTCATGTGTTGATGCAACAATTACTTCCACTTGCTATTCGAGGCATTATGAAAACCGATGTGAGAAATACTATTACAAGACTTTGTATGTTTTTTAGTGCCATTTGCAGCAAAGTCATTGATCCTGCTGAGTTGGATGAATTAGAAAATGAAGGTTATGTGATCCTCTCTCAATTGGAAATGCATTTTCCTCCATCATTTTTTGATATTATGGTCCACTTAATAGCTCATCTTGTGCGAGAGATAAGACTTTGTGGCCCTGTGTGTTTAAGATGGATGTACCCTTTTGAGAGATACATTAAAATCCTAAAAAGGTACTCTAAGAATCCTTATCGGCCTGAGGCATCAATTGTTGAAAGATATGTAGCTGAGGAGGCAGTTGAGTTTTGTAACGCATATCTTGACAGGGTAAAGGCAGTTGGTCTTCCTCAATCTCGACATGATCAAGGGAGAAGAAGCAAGGGAACACGGGGTGTCATAGTGAGGTCTATGTCAAGAGAAGTTGTAATGCAGGCACATCTATACATTTTAAACAACACGGATGAAGTTTTGCCGTACTTAAATGCTCACAAGAATATGCTGAGGAACTTGAATCCAAGAAAGAGTGACATGCAACTAGCTAATGAACATAATAAGTCATTTGCAGAGTGGTTCAAGCGAGAAGTGTTAAAAGATGGCAATCCTTCTGAGACAATACAGAGGCTAGCTGTAGGGCCTTCTTTTGAGGTTTTGTGTTGGGGTGGATATGATATAAATGGTTATTCTTTTTACACAAAAACCCAAGACGATAAGAGTACTATACAGAATAGTGGGGTGATGGTAGTAGCGGAAGCCATGCATTTTGCTAGTTCTAAAGACAGAAACCCAATGTTGGCGGCAATGTCCTATTATGGAATAATAGAAGAGATATGGGAGGTTAGTTATACCAAGTTTAAAGTTCCCGTCTTCAAATGTAAGTGGGTTAATAGTAATGCTGTGCAAGTGGATGAAGAATTTGGATTTGTTTCGGTCGATCTTGAGAGGTTTGGATACGGAGACGAGCCATTTATTTTGGCAAGTCAAGCAAAACAAGTGTTCTTCGTTCCCGATCTAGCAAAAAAGAAATTGTCTATCGTGCTTCAAGGTAAAAGGCAAGGAGTTGGTGGAGATGATGGTGACTTAGAGCTTAATCTTGATGAAACCCCGCCTTTCACAGCTACTCGACCTAAAGCAGTTGAATTAGATTTGGTAGATGATGACTATGCTGTTAGAGATGATCATTGTGAAGGAATTTGGGAGGATAATCGTTGTAAGCCTCAAATGAATTTTTGATATTTTTTTGCTAAATATACTTAATAATATAGTGTTTTATATTAACTTGATATTTTTTATTCTTACATTTATTAATTCCTTGTTCTTTAAACAGGAAATGGACGGATCCGGTCAACAGGGTTCTGGTGATGACAGCTCTTTTACTAGCCGGAGAAAGGGTAGAGGGCCAACCCATATGAGGCATTTAGCTTTACGTGATGAGAGCACACAGCCTATGAGGATTACAGTGGAGTTTGATGATGATCTGAAGCCTATAGGAAAGGATGGGGCTCAATTTACTAGTTATGTGGGTTATCTCGCACGCAGTAAAATTAGCATTGACATTCCTAACTGGAAGAAGGTGGACAAAGATTTGAAGAAAAACCTTTGGGAGGATATATTGGTATATTGTGCATTGTTTTCTCTACTTGTTTCAATTATAGTTGTTTATTTACTTTATAACTCTATGCTATTATTGTATTGCATGCAGCTGACATTTGATATTCCTGCCACTAAACAAATGAGAGACCGTCTGTTGAAGCAAATTGCTGAACGGTGGAGGGATTTTAAGTCCATGCTTACAACAATTATATTAATGGAAAAAGAAAGGGTGTGCATCCTAAGGAACGATACCAGTTTATTAGCGATGAGGCATGGGAGAATTTTGTGAAGCAACGTGAAGACCCCGCATTTCAGGTTTGGTTTCTTCAAACTTATTTTTAATCAGGTCATATTTTATTTAACTAAACTAATTTTGTCGATTTGGTTTCATTGTCATAGGCATTGAGTCAGAAGAACAAACAAATATCTGAGCAGAATGTATACCCACATACCATGTCTCGTGCAGGGTATGGTGGGTTGGAAAGAAGTATGATGGAGGAACGACTGAAGAATGCACAGATGGCTGCTGCTTCAGATCCTACTGGCTACATGCCATCTATTGAGCGTCCTTCTCGCCAAGAAAAATGGAAGGCGGCGAGGATTAAAAAGGGTCAATACATTACTCCACAGTCTGCTGTTGTTGCTGAGAGGATTGTAAGTAATATTTAAGAATTATGCTTCATTAATTGTTTTTTTCAATTATCTTAAATTGAATTTGTTGTTTTAATGATATAGGATACACTTGAGGAACAACTATCTCAAGGTACATTCATCCCTCAAGGACGGATGGATATCTTGGCCACTGCTATTGGAAAGGCTGACCATCCCGGAAGAGTCCGAGGGGCCCCTAAAGGGATTGGTATTAAAGAATTTTTTGGCTCTGCTTCACGAAGAAGCACCAGATCATCCTCCGCTAACATGGTATCTAAAGAGGAGCTCGACCAACGACTACAAGAAGAAACAGAGAGAGTTCGAGCTGAACTAAGTCAACAACACATGGCAGAGATGCAAAAGATACGTGATGAATTCGATGCCAAGTTTCAACAGACTTTGATGATGATGGGTACGAGCGGATTCCAGATGCCCCGAGTATCTGAACCTTCCCAGGTAATAATCACGCATCTTTTTAAATCTTCTAAAGATTCATTTGATCCATTTAAACTTATTTAATGTTTCTTAACTAATTTCATATTATGTTTCAGGGTTCACCTGTGATAAAAAGCGGAAAGGGCAGTAATAATCAGACACAGCCACTGACAGTGTCTGACCCTGACCCTAGCCCTGACCCTGTCGAAGACAATGGGATGCCGTGTTCTCTCTATGTGGATTATGAAAATTCACCTGTTCATGTTGCTAATGGTCGAGCATTCATGGGCACAACGATTCACGGCAACAAAATTCCGAGCAATCAAGCAAGGGTGACAGTGGAGAGGATTGTTCGTGGTCAGGGGGGTACACCAGTGCCTAATCCTACTGATGAGGTTCGACTCTTGGCCCAAGCTAAAGGACATTTCATTTTGTGGCCAAAGAGACTTATTACAAAGCCAATAGTGAAGAAGGCGGCAGCAAAGAAGGCCACAACGAGCGCATCATCTGATCCTGTACTCTTGCCTCTTCCTAGTGATGTTGCGCTTATGTATTCCAGTTTGGAGGTTCTTCATTCCATGGTGCCAAACATGGATAAGCCTGTGACTTTCAAGATGCCGTTGGGGGTTGTGGGTTCAGATATAACATACGACTTCACCATTGACAAGAAGGACCTCGTTCAGTTCCTCAACTTTGAGGAGCTTGATATAGCCTTCATGCAGCTTGCTATTTTGTAAGTTACAATATCATTTTCTTATTACATATTATACTTCATGCATGTCCTAATGTTTTTTACTTGAACAACAGGCATTTTAATCAAATCTGTCGAAACGGAGGACTTGAAAGAACATATGGCTTTATGTGTCCTCAAAGGGTGCAGAAAGAATTTAATACTGTGGAAGCAAGGTCAATCTACATTATGACCGCAATGAGTCAGACCAAAAAGCTAATATATTTTGCACCTTACGTGGAAGGGTAAGTGTATTATTGTATTTGAGATATACAAGTTGTATGTGTCGGGTTATAATTAACATGGTTTGCCTTTTGCAGTTATCATTGGACTCTAATTGTTTGTGCCCCTTTTGACAACAAAGTTTACTGGTTCGATTCACTCTGTGGAAGTCCATCCGAAGAAACCAAAGATGTCATCGACACGTTAGTTTTTATTTATATATTTATTACTTGTGAAGTTTATACAAGCATGCTCTAATATCATTTTCTCTTATAATGTTGATAGGGCTTTTCATAGTTTTAATGTCGTGGCGATTAAACAAAATAGACAAGCACCAACATGGATTCTTCCACAGGTATATGTTGTTTTGAACTAACTTTTAAACATTTTTTGATGAATTAAAGTCAATGTTTATAATCAATAATGTCTAATATTCAATTTTATATCTTATTTTTTTAGTACCGTTGTCAACAAGGACATGTTGAGTGTGGATATTATGTCATCCGCTACATGAATGACATAATTGAGACAACAACGACAGAGAAATTAGACGAGGTAAAGATGAGTTACGTTGCATGACGTTCTTCAATTTATTTCACATTTTTAACTAAGTTTACTATGTTATTTTTGATTAACAGATATTTCAAAATACTGCGCCATATCTCATGGATGACATCAACTTGATGAGGGACACTTTGTCAACAACATTGGTAGAAAAAATTGAAATTTAGCTTTCAAATAGATAGATAGGTTATTTGTCAAAAAATTCATTGTTAGATGCTTTGTCTCGGTTCCCTCTTATATTGTTCATGATTTCCATTGTACAAAGAAGTAGTTACTTCTATTTCAGAATTGTTGGACCTAGCCAATACGTGTTCCTTGGTAACCACTTAGTTCTATTATATTGGCCGGTTTCCCTATTTTCGAATTGTGTAAAAAAAAATTTCATTGCTGTATATTAACTAGCTAATTGATCTTGTTCTGCGTGATCTGCACTGCCTACATTTGTTTGGAGCTGTAAACTGCAGGGTGGTAAACACGAAAATTTCGCAGAATTTTAAAAAAAAAAATTTTAACGGCGGTTATACATATAACCGCCGTTAAAACCCTTTTCCACGGCGGTCAAATATAAAACCGCCGTGGAAAGTGGACTTTCCACGGCGGTTAAGTATAAAACCGCCGTGGAAAGTCCACTTTCCACGGTGGTTTATAACCGCCGTGTTTTCCTTACCTTTCAACGTCGCCTTTAACAACCACGCCTTCAAAACCGCCGTTAAAAGCCACTTTTAACCGCCGTTAAAAGCCTTTTTTCTGGTAGTGAATACTAAACTTATTCTAGATGCTCAGAACATTAGGGTGACATGGGAAGTGTCCTAGAACAATTCCATGAAAAATATTTCCCGAGGCCAGTCAGGGATGAAAGGGAAGCAGAATTCCTAACCCTGAAGCAAAAGGTTAATGAGTCATTTGATGAGTACTTAGCTAAGTTTATCCATCTCTCTCACTACTCTAGTTACTTGCGTTACTGAGATGATGAGAGGTGGATGACTGGGAAAATAGTCAGAGGACTGAAGCAATCTTTAAGGGAGATGATTGCTCCCAGGCAGTTCGAGCACTTCAACAAGGCTGTTGAGGCCTGTCAAATTATAAAGAACAGCCTGAACCATCATCTAATGGTTAAGTCTACTCCTAAGTTAGTAAAAGGAGATTAGGGTGGCATCTCTTCTGATACCAACAGGAAGAGGAAGAGGCCATGAGACAACTAAAGGAATAAGAAGGGAGGCAAGCCCCCAAATGGCAAGGAATGCCCAACCTGCGATAAGAGTCATAATGACAAATTATGTATGGTTAGACAGAATGTCAGCTATGCTTATGGTAAGCCCAAACACATCTTAATAGAATGCCCGCAAAACGTAGAAAAGTCGAGACCGAGCACCCAAGGACGAGGATTTGCCCTCATAGGGAAAGAAGGCCAAAAGTCACCATCCAAGGTACGATCATTATTAACAACTCCCCAGTGATTGCAATCTTTAATTTGGGTGCTACTTATTCTTTTATCTTATATGCCTGTGTTAAAAGACTTGGCTTGATTATGAATACATTGCCGTATGACATACATGTGTCCACACTAACACATAGTAGGGTAATTACATATGATGTGTGCTTAAACTGTATAGTTTGTTATGAGCACTGTTGTACTACCTTAGATTTGATATGTATGCCCTTCCATGAAATTAGTGTGGTAATTGGGCTAAATTGGTGGTCGCCCCATAACGGCAAGAATAAAACCCTGATTCTACCCCAAGAGAAATGGAGTTAAATTTGAAAGTTAAGTTGAACTTCGTAACAGAAGCCCAGATAGGCAATAGTACGATGAATGAAACTAAGCAAGACTAGCAAAGGTTAAGAGAAAAGTGTGTTTCGTCATGATGAACTAAGGGAATTGGTGGCGATGAAAGAATATAGAGTGATCACCAAAGGAGATGGTAACTTCCATCACTGCAAATAAGGATTCTGGTCATGATGAATAAACACAATAACTCTCAGACGTTGAGGTGGTATCTCAACGAGACATAATAACTTTCAGAAGTCGCAGAGAGTAAGATAAGTAAAAGTTAGAAAAAGAGAGGTAGCCATTATTCAAAGTTATCAGATTTCCCCTTAAAAGAATAAGTAATGACAAAGAGTTAAACAAGACAGTTAGGGGTTGAGTCTATACACCACTAAGAAGGTGTAGTAGCCACCTAAGCTGGACAAACTCTTACAACCACGTTATGGCTAAGGCACCATGACAGAGTAGCTATCTCAAATCCTATAAGAGATGAATAGGAACTTGGAGATAGTGAAGTCAAGATGGAGAGCCCTAATGAAATTTCTTAAGAATTAAGAGGAAGAGAACGAGACAGATAGCTATGCAAGGAACTAGCTTAGAAGTTAGCATGTTCCCGTTAAAGTTAAGAGATGCTTAGTCACTTAGGGTTAGGTTGAAAGGCATCCTTTTTAGGGGATAAAGTCTTCGCCAGGAGTCTTCCTAGAGAAAGTGAGAAATTGGTCCTCCGAGTCAGAGTTGATGTTGCTCCTAATGGAGCAAGATACCTTATCTGAGCGGGACAAGGAAGCAACTGAGGCAAGGTAAGCGAAGTTACTTTACCCAATGGAAGCATGACTAGCCAAGAACAAAGCTAGGTATGGATGTACCTGAGCTTAGCAAAGTACTAGAGTAAGCAGAAAGAAGAAGAACTTCATATGTCCTCTCCCTATGACTTCCAAAATCAGCTACAAACAGAAAGAGAGGCTCCCCCTTATAAGGATAAGATGTCTGGATGGCATGCTACGGACATGGCAACCAGTAAGAGCTTGTACTCCTTGAATTGAAATGCCAGGCACTATACATGTTAGAGTATGCTCATACTGAAAAGTAAAGTAGAGGAAAGAGAAGTTGCATAAGTCCTCTCTCTGTACCATTCTAAAATAGTAAGAGACGGTAAGAGCAGCTAGAGGAGTAAGAGAACTCCTGAGACAAATTGGCTTAGGTACCTAAAAAGACAAATAGGTGGCTTGGGGAATTAACACGAGGCCTAAGAGAATGGTATTGGTTCTTGGAACAGTCTTGGGGAATTATCAGTTAGGTGACCATCTGAGTGGAGGTGACCTTACTTAGTCATATAGTCTAAAGTCTCCCAGAGATCTTAATGTAGCTTAGACTAACGATAGTATTCCAGGGTTATAGTAGATCCTGAAGAGGCTTATAGTAGAGCGCAGTAGCTCCTAAGGTCACGGTAAACTGAGCCTAAAGGAAGTGTAAACTGAGCCTAAAAGAAGTGGCTAAGCCATAAAATGTAAGAGTATAGTACCTCTTTAGGAAGATGAAGACCAGGGATGAGTTGGAGATATAGAAACCTCCTTTGGTTGTAAACTGATACCAATAGAGTACCCATGACTTCCTTCCAGATAACCTTATCATTGACTAGGCTGGTCTCAATTTTCTTTCGATTAATAGAGGAAAACCAAAGTTAGAAGAATTATAGTTGTAAGACCTGAACAAGAGACATTTAGGCTAGCTCCAGATACAGGAAGAACCCCTTGTGATACAAAGACAGACTAAGTATTGATGGGCAGATCCTTAAGATGAGGCTAGAGACAAGAATGTAAGCTAAAAAGACCCAACTAAAGATAGAACAAGAAGGGTCTAAGACAGTAAAGTACCAGGGTTGGGCCTACCAACATCAGTGCCTTAGATTCCCGTGAGCACTGTTCAGTTAAGCACGCTTAGGCAAGAGTAGCCCAATAAAGGGTGACCTTGGGAAGTAATGTAAGAGGGTGCAAAAGCCAAAAATGTTAGCCATTTTGGCAAGAATGCATAAAGTCCAGCAGAAATGGAAGATAAAGTTAAGACAACTATGAGGCTACTTAATATCCCCAGCAATATTCTTTCAGACTGAGACCTGAGATTTACTCGAAGTTTTGGAGGTCCTTATAGAAAGAAATAGACACTACTCTCAAATTCAGTATAGCTTACCTTCTGCAAACAAATGGGCAGACATAGAGAACAATACAGATGTTAGAAGATATGCTACGCATATATGTGCTTGATTTTGGCGGTAACTAGGATATGTACTTACTGTTAGCCAAATTCACTTAAGATGACAGCTTCCACTCAAATATCCAAATGGCACTATACGAAGCACTCTATAGGAGGAAGTATAGATCTCCCTTATGCTGGACGAAGCTAAGTGAAAGAAATATTTATGGTCCTGATATAGTGAATCAAACTCTCAGCAAATCAAGGCCATTCAACAAGGACTCCTAACAGTTCAAAGTAGACAAAAGAGCTACATAGATACTAGAAGGAGACTGCTAGAGTTTGAGGTTGGTGATCAAAGTGTTGCTAAGAACGAGAGTCAGTCAATCCCTAAAGACTAAGAAATTGAGTCTGAAGTACATTGGATTGTTTCAAATTTTGTCCAAGGCTGGACTATTAGCTTACAAGTTGGCCTTTCCCCTAAATGTGAATCAAATTCATGATGTCTTCCATGTCTCCTAATTAAAGGAGTACCATCCAGACCTGACACATGTCATAAGCTATGATGGCATTATGCTTCAAGACAACCTTCCTTTTGAGGCGGACATGAGTGAATCATCAATCTAATAGTTAAACAACTGAGGAACAAGTAGATTCCATTGGTCAAAGTAGTTTGGAAAGGTCTTTTCCTTAAAGAAGTCATATGGGAGATGAAGACTGAGGTAAAGGAAAAGTATCCTGAACTTTCCATTAAGTTACACTTTAAATTTTGAGGGGAGAAATGTCACATCGAGGAATATAGCAATTAGGAATAAGGATATTTCTAAACATTTAAGGGGTAAAAAATGATAAGGAGAAATAGAAGAATTATGGTAAAATATTTTCAAGCCTTAGAAAATTAAGAAAAAATAAGGATAATATTACTTGACAATTATATGAGGTTATATAATTGGTTTTATGACCAAATTACCCTTGAAAAAATTACAAAGGAATTTAAGAGTAATCTAGGCCAATTTAAGGTCTTTTATTTGGAAAATTCCAAATAAATATTTTTAAAAAGATGAAAATTTTAAGAAAATTCCTATGATATGCCAAGGAATTATAAGAGATTATGGAATTAAAAAGAGACCCTTAAATGTCCAAGATTTTTTCTAATTCCTTTGAAAAGTGGAAAAATCACTAAAAGGAAGGAAATTAGTTTTCCTTTTTATTTAATTATTGAAAAATTGATTTTGAGACAAAGAGGGAATTTTGGAAAGATAAAAATGAGGAGAATAAATTATGGATATAACAAAAGATAATTACAGAGGCTAGATTACTGTAATTATAGAAAAGAAATTAAACCCGGAGTAAAAGTGTACCGATAAAGTGAAGACTAGAGTCTTGCACCTTAAATGACCCACATTTTGCCATGTGTCAAGCTCTTAATGGAGAGGACTTGAAATTGCCAACTGTCATACCTCAAGTAGAGAGGATTTTGACTCTTGGTAGTTAATTTTATTTGGATTTAGTTAATTAAGAAAGAGAATGCAAGAGTAAAAGGGGGATTGACACTTGGATCTTCATTTAATGTGGTGGTTGGGATATTTTAAGCATTAAAGAGAGCTCTTCCTCTCCTATTTTTAGTTTTCCATTTAGCCAAAGAGAGAAGACAGTGAAAAAAAGAGAGCTTGAAGTGAAAACAAGGAGAAAGCAACCATCTTGGATCAAGTAAGCTTGGAGTTAAGGTTACTAGTTGATTTTATGTTGTCCCTTTATTGATTCTCTTGAGTTTTATGGTTGAAATTTCTTGTTTTCTTCCTTGTTGGGTGCTGGAAAAATTGATGTTTGAGTAGGGGAGGAAGTTTTGTTGTTAAACATAGTTAGAACACTATGATTTAAGGTGGTTACAAGTGGTTTGGTGTTGTATTGGAAAGATTTTTTTGTTGAAACTTAAGAGATGCTGCTCGGTCACTTTGAATCTAGAAAAAGGAGATGTATTTTCTTATATCCAAGTATATATTTGGAATCTACATGAAAAATCATGTAGGAATAATCAAGGTAGAATTTTCAGGGCGAAGGAAACAAGCTCTAAAAATTTAAGAACAAAGATGGAAGCTTTCAAGGGTTAAAAGAGTTATTTGAGTTATGTTGTTGATTTTTATATAGAATAGTGAGTAATCTTGCTGCCCCTTTGTGGTTATCATGTTAGGGTTGACATTTGTAAAGGAAAGGAAGAGAAACAAAGAAAGCACAAGTCTTTGGAGCAAGGTAGCAAAGTTGAACCTAACTACTAACATTAACTTTGCATTGTTGATTATTGCATGATTAATTGCTATTATGTGGATGAACTTCCTTGATTGTGATGTGGCTGTTCCTTGCACTTTATTGCCTTGGCTTTTGCATGATTGAAATTGCCAAATTATAAGAATGTTAGTTTTTTAGTGGTAGCTAATGTGGTTGTGCATAATAATGATGCTTGTTGATGATATAGTTGGTTAATTTTGCTATTGGGGTTTCTTGAAATCTCATCCCCAAATATAATCTAACATTTTAGAAGCTAAAAGATCCAAGGGCAAGCTGCAGATTCAAGGTTAATTATAGTGCCAAACCATAAAAATCGTTGACTTTTGGTTATGTAATTATTCTATTTGTTTAGTTCTGTAACCCTAACTGCGCCGTCAAATTGAAGCAACATTTTGACTAAATTCTTGAACGCTTTAGATCATGATATTTGGCATGAATGTAGATCACATACCGAAATTCATTTTGGTAGGTAGCACGTTAAAAAATGACCAACTACACAATGTTTGATGATTTTTCAAAATTAAGGTTCAAAATCTGGAAAAGGAATTTTTACCAAAAGGACAGTAGTGACTTCCACAAAAACTTGACACTTTCTGAAATGGAATTGATTCACAAGATTGTTTTTTCTTAAATGAGAATTCAAAGAGATTTTCATAGAATTTTGAACCACTCCATTTCAATTTTTCTATATTAAGTTATGAATTTTTGAAGTTGATATAGAAAACTAGAAATTTCCAAATGAACAGTCAATTTTCGAAAGTCAGCGGTTTTTTTGGAATTTTTTAGCCCAAGACCATCCAATGTGGTCTGAAATAGTTTTAATTGAACTTTAAGTTGACCTGATAGTAAGATGTAAGAACCATTCCCACCTTCTCATGGTTACATTTATATCCTATTAGCTATAGACTACTACTCTAGGTGGGTAGAAGCAATTCCAACAAGAAAAGATTATGCTCCCACATTTTTCAAGTTTCTGAGGTCTAACATCTTTAGTAGATTTGGTGTGCCCAAGTTATTGATTAGTAATCAGGGAACCCATTTCTACAACAAGTTGCTTACTAACTTATTAGCTAACGATGGGGTTGCCTATAGAGTCCACCCCATACCACCCCTAAACTAATAGCCTAGCTGAGGTGTTAAACAGAGAGATCAAGTGCATTCTAGAGTGTATTGTCAAGCCATCTAACAAGGATTGGAGTTTGAGTTAGATGATGCACTATGGGCCTACCATATTGCCTACAAAATGCCAATCGAAATGTCTCCATACTAGATTATCTGTGGAAAATCATGTCATATACTAATGGAATTAGAGCATAGGACGTATTGGGAGGTTAAGATCTGCAATGTTGATTTTGAGAAAGCTAGTCTAAAAAGACTTCTTCAAATTCAAGAGTTAGAAGATGAGGTTGGATGTGTTACACCTTACTATCAGATCGACTTAAAGTTCAATTAGGACCAATTTAGACCACATTGGATGGTCTTGGGCTCAATTTTATCACAAAAACGCTGATTTTCATATTTTTACTGTTCATTGGGTAAAAATCCGGTTTTCTGGCCCAACTTCAAAAATTCATAACTTAATCTAGAAAAGTTAAAATGAAGTGGTTCAAAATTTTGTAAAAAGCTCTTTGAATTTCTTTTCAAGGAAAAATAATCTTGTATTAAGAAGGTGTCAGGTTTTTATGGAAGTCACCACTGTCCTTTTGGTAAAAACTCTTTTTTCAAATTTTGTTCTTTAACTTTGAAAAATCATTACAAATCATGGAGTTGGCCATTTTTAATGTATTAGTATCAAAATGAAGCTTAGGACGTGATCTAAAATCATGCCAAATTTCGTGATCAAAAGCATTTGAGAACTTAATCACAACATCACTTAAAGTTGGTGGTGTCATTAGGTTTACAGCATTGCCCAAGCTGAATAATTACATAACCAAAAGTCCATGAATTTTTATGGTTTGGCACCATAATTATCCTTCAATCTGCAGCTTGCCTTTGGAAGTTTTAGGCCCTAAAAATGTTAGATTGTATTTGGGGGATGAGATTTTAAGAAATCTCAATAGTAAAATTAACCAACTATATCATCAATAAGCATCATTATTATGCATAACCACATTACCTACCATTAGAGAACTAACATTCTTATAATTTGGCAATCTCAAACATGCAAAAGCCAAGGTAATAAAATGCAAGGAGCAGTCACATCACAATCAAGAAAGTTCATCGACATAATAGCAATTAATCATGCTATAATCAACAATGCAAAGTTAATGTTAGTAGTTAGGTTTAACTTTGCTACCTTTCTCCAAATGCTCTTAATTTTCTTGTTCTTCTTCCTTGCGTCCACAATTTCCAAACCCTAACATGGCAATCCACAAAAAGGGCAGCAATAATCATCAACCAAACTAAACACGAACAAAAACACAACTCAAGGACAACCTTTGTCCCTTAAAGCTTCCACCTTTGTTCTTTGAATTTTAGAATTTATTTCCATAAACCCTAAAAATTTCCTCTTGACTTATACCTCTATGATTTTTGATTTAGATTTTAAATATCCACTTGGATTTAATAAAATAAAACTCTTTCTTCCAGTTCTGGTCTGACCGAACCATTTGGGTTCATTTCCTAAAAATTTCAACTTTGGCTTTAATGCTTCCAACCCTTGTTTTTTAAGTTTCTTCTACACCATTTTTCAATTTGAACCCAATGGAAGTATGAAAACAAAGAAAAATACACCCTAGAGTCTAGTTCTTGCTTTAGCCGAAATGGCCCTCAAGAAACATAAGAAGGAAATCTCTTTAAAACAATCCATAATCACTTGGATCTGTCACATCCGGCAATAGGGTAATTAGGAATAAGGAATATTCTCAAATAATTAAGGGTTAAAAATTTCAAGGATAAATAGAAGAATTTTGGTGGAAAATTATTATTATGGTTTTCCAAGCTAATTATGAAAAGTTTGACTAACTAAGGAAAATTGGTCAAGAATAATTATGGAAAAATATTTCCAAGCCTCAGAAAATTAAGGAAAAATAAGGACAATTTCCTTTAGAATTATATAGGATTATAAAATTAGTTTTATGACCAAATTACCCTTAGAGAAGTTACAAAGGAATTTAAGAGCGATTTAAGCTAGTTTAAGGCCTTTTATTTGGAAAATTCCAAATAAATATTGGGAAGGAGAATAATGTCACATCCAGCATTATGATAATTAGAGATAAGAAATATTCTCAAATTATTGAGGATTAAAAATAATAAGGAAAAGTCAAAGGATTTTGGTAAAAAATAGTTACAGTAATTTTCCAAGCCAATTATAGGAAATTGACTAATTAAGGAAAATTGGTCAAATGTAAATAAGGAAAAATATTTCTGAGCCTTGGAAAATTAAGGGAAAATGAGGATAATATCTTTTGAGAGTTATATGAAATTATAAAGTTGGTTTTATGACCAAATTACCCTTAGAGAAATTATGAGAGAATTAAAGGGTGATTTAGGCTAATTAAGGGATTTTATTTGGAAAATTCCAAATAAATATTTTTAAGGGGAATAAAATTCCAAGAAAATTCCTATGAGATCCTAAGGAATTATAAGGAATTATGCAATTAAATGGAGACCCTCAAGTGTCCAAGATTTTTCCAAATAATGATGAAAAGTAGAAAAATCCCTAAAGAGTAGGAAATTAATTTTCCTTTTTATTTAAATATTAGGAAATTAATTTTGAGACAAAGAGGGCAATTTGGGAAGATAATAATGAGAAGAATAAATTAAGGATCTGATAGAAAATAATTACAGAAGCTAAGCTACTGTAATTATAGAAAAGAAGTTAAACTCAGAACCTAAAGTATACTGATAAAGCAAGATTGGTGTCTTGCAAATCCAAGGGATCCTAATGAGCCAAGTGTCAAGCTCTTGAAGGAGAAGATTGGAATTAGCCAAGTGTCATTCCATGAATGGAGAGGATTTTGACTTTAGTAAATAATTTAATTTGGAATTATGTTAATTAAGAGAGAGGAATCAAGACTTAGTAGGGTAATGATACTTGGATTATCATTAAAGAAGGTGGTTGAGATATTTTGAGCCAATAATCAACTCATTCCTCCCCCATTTTCAGATGTCCATTTCGTCCAAAAGAGAGAGCAAGAGAAAAGAGAGAGCTTGAGAGGAAACAAGAAGAAAAGGAGGCACCTTTGGTCATTCAAGCAATCTTTCAAGGTAGATCTTGGTACTAGAGGTGTTCTTACTTTGTTTTCTTTCATTTTTATGGTTTAAAATCTGTCTCTTCCTTCTCTTATGGCTGGCCTAACTAGTTATTAAAAAAGGGGAAAGGAGTTTTGATTATTACACGTGCTAAGATACAACAACACAAGCTAGATCCTAGTGTTTGCAAGTGAGTTTAAGTTGTTTTAAAGCATTTTTTCAGGGTTGTTGTTGTGAGTGATCATTTCGGCCAAGAGGTAAACTGAACCCTAGGATGAGTTTTTCATTGTTTTAAGGCTTCCATGATGCTTAAAATGAGGAATGGTGTAGGGTAAACCAAAGGAAACAAGTGTTGGAAGCTTTAAAGCAAAGTTGTGATTTTTGGTTAAAATCCCTAGTGGTTCGGTTAACATGAAACTGAAGGAGGCCATTTTATTTTGCTAGATTTGAGCATATATTTGAGTTCTACATGAAAAACCATGTAGGGTTAGGTCAAGGTGTGATTTTTAGGGTTAAAGAGAACCAAATCCAAAAAGTAGTGAACCAAGGTTGAAGCTTTATGGTTCAAGAGTTGTTTTAATTTGTGTTCTTGCTTTTTTCATGGTTGAAAAATGATTATGGCTGCCCTTTTTGTTGGATCACATGGTTAGGGTTTGATATTTGTCAAGGAAAAGAGGAGAAGGAAGAAAAGCTAAGACTTTTGGAGCAAGGTAGTAAGTTAAACCTAGCTACTACCACTAACTAGCATTGTTGATTATTGTATGGTTAATTACTATTATTATGGTTGAGCTTTCTTGATTGTTATGTGGCTGCTTATAGTATCTTGCTTTGGCCTTTGCATGTTTGAGTTTTCCAAATGATAAGCATGTTAGTTCACCAATAGTAGCTAATATGATCATGCATAATAATGATGCTTGCTTGGTGTTATAGTTGGTTAATTTGCTACTGGGATTTTCAAAAATCTCATTCCCCAAAAATGATGTAACATTTTAGAACCTGAATCCTCCAAGGAGAAGCTGCAGATTGAAGGCTAATTTGTGGGGTTTAGCCACAAAATTCGTGAGCTCATTTTGGTTATGTAAATATTAAACTAACAGCGCTGGAAGCACACTGACACTGACTGGTTCACGTGACTTTTGATTATGTTCCCAAACGTGTTAAATCCTAAAATTTGGTATGATGAAAGATAACGTCCCGAGCTTCAATTTGATAGCTAATATGTTAAAAATTTCCCAGTATACGATTTATAATGATTTTTCAAATTTAAAGGTCAGAATCTGGGAATCAGGGTTTTTGGCAAATGGACAGTGTTGCTTTTCTCAAAACCCTGACGCTTTCTCATAAGGAATTGGACAATGAAATTATTTTTCCTTGAAAGAGGACTTAAAGAGCTTTAAGTAGAATTTTGAATCACCCCAATTGAATTTTTGTAAAATAAGTTATGAATTTTTGAAGTTGGGCCAGAAAAACTGGATTTTTACCTGATGAACAGTAAAATCCGAAAATTAGCGTTTTTATAGAAAAAAGTGAGCCCAAGATCATCCAATGTGGTCTAAAATGATTTTGGAAGGAACCTAAGTCAATAAAATAGTAAGATGTGACAAATAAAATCTCAAGAAAATTTCTATGATGTTCCAAGGAATTATAAGAAATTATGGATTAAAAGGAGACCCTCAAATATCCAAGATTTTTCCTAATTATTTGGACAAGTGGAAAAATCAACAAAGAGAAAGAAAATTAGTTTTCCTTTTTAGTTAATTATTAGAAAATTAATTTTGAGACAAAGAGGGCAATTTGGGAAGATAAAAATGAGGAGAATAATTTATGGATCTGACAGAAAATAATTACAGAGGCCAAAGTACTGTAATTATAGAAAAGAAATTAAACTCGGAGTAAAAGTGCACTGATAAAGTGAAGCCTAGAGTCTTGCACTTTACTTAACCCACAAGTTGCCACTTGTCAAGCCTCTAATGAATGGTAATTAAACTTTCTAAGTGTCAAGTCTTAAGTGGAGGAGAGTTTGACTTTTGGAAATTAATTACAATTGGAATTAAGCGATTAAGAGGGAAATTTCAAGAAGGAGTAGGCTTTTGACACTTGGCTTCTCATTATTGTTAGTGGGTGAGATATTTGGGTGCATTAATTTAGCTCTTCCTCCCCCTAAATCAGATCATGTTTCAGCTAAAGAGGGAAAAGAGAGAGCTTGAAGAGGATTCAAGGGAAAAACTACCAACTTGGCTCAAGTAAGCTTAGAGTTAAGGTTAGTGGATATTTTACATTGTTCCTTGCTTGTTTCCCTTGAGTTGTATGGTTGAAATTTCTGGTTCTCTTCCTTTTTGGATGTTGGCCAAAATGTTTAATAAGTAAGGGGAAGTTTGGTTGTTAAAACTTGCTAGAACACTTCAAAGTATGATAGATCCTAGTGATTACAAGTGGTTGTAGGTTGTTTTTGAAGTGTTTTCTTTGATGTTTCTCTTGAGGTTCATTTCGGCCAAAGCAAGAACTAGACCGTAGGATGAGTTATTCAATGTTTTGGTGCTTCCATTGTGTTCAAAATGAAAAATAGTGTAGGCTAAACCTAAAGAATAAAGGTTGGAAGCATTAAAGCTAAAGTTGTAATTTTTAGAAAATGAACCATAATGGTTCGGCCAAGCTGAAACTGAAAGAAGGAGTTTTATTTTGTTAAATCCAAGTAGATATTTAGAATTTACATGAAAAATCATGTAGGAATGACTCAAGAGGGAATTTTTAGGGTTCAGGGAAACCAAACTAAAATTTAAAGAAAAAAGGTGGAAGCTTTAAGGGACAAAGGTTGTCCTTAAGTTATGTTGTTGAGTTTTTTGGAATAGTTGATGATTCTTGCTGCCCTTTTTATGGATTTCCATGTTAGGGTTTGCCATTTGTGGAAGCAAGAAAGAAGAACAAGAAAATCAGAGAGCTTTGGATCAAGGTAGTAAGATTTAATTAACCTTAATGTTGAGTGTTGCATTGATTGCTATGCAATTTCATGTGTTCTTATGTGGTTGAGCTAAATAATGTTGATGATGATGATTGTGTAGCTATACTCCTTGCTTTAAGTGCCTTGGCTATTAAAAGTTAGAGTACTACTGATCAATGTGCCAGACTGTCACCTTTCGGATCGTCAAGAAAGAGAGTTGCACCAGATAAAATGCAGTATAGGATGCAACCAGTCATTCTTCTCGAGGAGCTTGTTATTGGAAATCCTAGTCTAACTTGGTTTTCAAAAACATTGTAAAAAAAGGGGGTTTTAGTTGTTTTAAAAGTGGTGCAACAAATATAAAGTGCAGAAAGTTAACTGTTTTTGGTATTTTAAATGAATGAAGAAATGTTTTGGATTAAAAGGGAATTATGGTTAAACAGTCTCTTGATGATGAAAGCTCAACTATCACTGCTCTTTAGAATGATTGGGAGTTTGGAAAACCTCTAAGTCTGAAGAAAACCCCAAGTAACCACTTGGGTCTAATGTCTTAATTAATGAAAACTCACTTTAATCAAAGTTAATTAACACCTCTTGAGACACTGTTGAAAACCACTTAGAGTGTAAATGAATGAATGATGCAAATGCCCTCTGAATGTCAATCAACAGCCATAGAATACCAAGCACATAGATTAATCAATAATAATCATTGATGATCAAACTGAACACAAGGATTCAAACTGAAATATTAAATAGATTAATCAACATTAACATCATCCAATTCAAATACAATAGAATAGTCTAAACACAAGATTTACAATCATAAACCAAGTTTGATACAAGTGCAGAAAGTTCCTAAATCTAGAAAAATTCAGCACAGCATTAAACAAAGGTTTAGACTATAGAAAGAAAACTCCCCGATTAAGTCCTTGAGCTCAAGCTTTGTCTTCCATCACCAAAAGGCTAAGGGTTTAGCCTCTCATGCCTTCAAACCAAACGCAATCGCTCCAGGAATGAATAGCCATGGTTAAAGCTAAAAATAAGGTTGGAAAAATAGAGAAGAAGGGTGTTGGAGTGATTTGATCGGTTTAGAAATAGAGAAAATGATGAAGAGATGAAGAAAAATGGAAGTTTTGGGTATAGGATCAATGGAGACTTGAGAGGAGATGATGGTGGCTCAACCTTGTGCAAATCTGCATAATGGAAGAGTCCTCTCTTGTGGTGGCTACCCTCCTTAGTATAGAAGCTCAAAAACCTATTCCAAAACGCACAGCTTCACTTAACGCACTCAGGTCGTGACCTTAGGAATGTAAGGTCGCGACTCAGGGGGGTCAGGTCGCGACCTGAGAGGTTCCATGTCGCAACCTGGGAAGACATAGAGCCCTCATCTTGACTCAGGTCCAAAACGCGTAGTTTCATTAAAAGGGCATCCAGGTCGCGACCTAAGTAGTCCATGTCGCGACCTGGGGAGGCAGAACACTCTTAACTTTTGTGTTTCGATCCTTGTAACATGTTGGCTCCATCCATACTCCATCATGATTCTTGGGTCCTTCTCCAATTGCCTGAAAATCACAACAAAGAGCTTTGTAAAGACCAACTGATTACAGATCAAGGCATAATTAATATTTAGAAGAGAAAAAAATGACCCTTTTTACCCCTTAAACAGCAAAATGCAATGCATGACTCAATGTAATCAAATGGATATAAATGCATGCATAATGAGGGTAAAAGTGTTGTAAAACATTAGAAAACACTTGAGAAAACCATATAAAGATTGGGTTCTATCACTCCCCCACACTTGAACCTTTGTACTCTCGGACAAAGACTTGAATCATTCTAAAGAAAGTACAGCTACAATTAGAGAGGCTAGCATGTTCAAAAATGATCTCAAGAGCTAATCGATCAACCTCTTTTTAGGAACACAAGAATGATAACATGAACAATGCCAAGTAATCAGATACAAGGTGCAATTGACTCAAAATGCATGAACAACAGAGATTTTCTCACAAGATATAAGTGTTTGAATTGCTCATCTCTCCTCATTGGGGTTCTTTTCTCTCAAACATCCAAGCAGTAAACATTCTACCATAAGCTTGTAATGACTCTAAAATCTCCACTACTATTCAGCATTCATGTAAAGAATCAAGAGGACTTTTAAGGTTATAGTGATAGAAAGGCTACATGGAACAGAAAAAAGTGAAATCGAGTGTCAAGAATTAAAGAAATGTGAGTTAAATAACATCTATTTTTAGACAAGGAAGTTCAGATCCCAACCTTCTACCACCAAGGGAATACTTTATTCAACTTTATTTTGTTGCTCTAGCTTATGAACATAGAAAGTATTTCTTTACTTTTCTGTGTTTTTTTTTTACTTCTTCTTCTTCTTCTTCTTCTTTTTTCAAACTTCTAAATAAAAGTAAAATTCCCAATTAAGACCCATGCAGATCAAGAAATTGTAATTGTCGAGACGGAATCAACTCAATTAACATCATTGTTCTAAACACTCGAAATGGTAAACAAAATAAAGGAAGTGCAGGCTCAAAAATGGTTAAGCAACGGATAAATAGTTGTGGGTAGTGTTTGGGTAGAAAGATGTAGAAAAGAATGCCTCCATCATATTCAAAATCATAAATGCACATGTAATTTTGACCAAGAGCTAAAACAAGTTCTAGAGAATGTAAACCACATGAATAATCACTCAATAAAGGATTAAGGCTCAAGAATATCCTTCCAACAAGGGTTTCACATCTCAATTGCTCATACAGGAAGTTTCAATCAATATGCACTAGTCACAAGGCATTACGACACTCATCATAAAAGCAACCCATAAGATGAGGATTAAAAAGATCAAAATAATTACTTAAGAACATACTTGAATCTCAAAAGTGACTATAAAGTCATTAGAAAAAATCATTTTCAAAATCAGTGTTCTTAAAAGCCCAAGGATGGCACAGTTTTCAAGAAAAACTGTTTGATGCAATGAGGGTATATTAAAAAGGCAAAGGTTTGCTTGAAAAAGATGCAAAGGTAGCTTAA
This sequence comes from Neltuma alba, assembly GCF_004799145.2. Taxonomy (NCBI): domain Eukaryota; kingdom Viridiplantae; phylum Streptophyta; class Magnoliopsida; order Fabales; family Fabaceae; genus Neltuma; species Neltuma alba. The sequence continues at coordinate 93,842 of NW_021635149.1, forward strand.
AAAGGTTCCTCCTACACAGCAATGCAAAAAGCAAAGAGAAGGGAAGTGGTGCACAGTAAAAGAGTCCAGAGGTCGTGACCTAAAAACACAGAGAGCACCAAAAATAGGAAGCGAGGCTGAGGTCGTGACCTGAAAACAGTGAGGTCGCGACCTAAACTCACAGAGAGCCCTCCCTTACCAAAATCACTCTTCGAGTCGTGACCTGAAGCAGCAAAGTCGCGACCTGAAATCACAGAAACTACCAACGAAAACTTTTCAAAGCTTGGCCAACATTTAACAAATAAAACCCTTTTCAGCAAGCATCAAATGATCCAATTCACAGCAATTCACCATCTACAATCAATTCAAAGCCAAATAATGATGATGAAAGATTGGATTTTCAAAAAAAGTTTTACTAAAATTTTTGCAACAACCACAGAAATGATGGAACAAAGCAAAATGAATTCCTCCCCCACACTTAGACTTGAAGTGTCTGCACTGTCAACGAAAAAGGGAAAAGAATAGCAGCAACCACAAAAGAAGAGGAAAGACAAAACAGCCATTGTAGAAAAGCTAAAATACAAAAAAAAAAAGTTAAGCCTTCAGTTACAGACATCAAGGAAAAACAAAGACCAAAGAAAAACTAAAAAGAAAGCAAAGACTATTCTCAGTCTTCTGCTCTTCCTCTCTCTTCTTCACCAGTATCCCCTCTTGCCTGGACATCTCCTTCTCCCATCTCAGCATTAGTAGTAGCAACACCAGCACCAGTACTAGATGATTGCCTTAGACCCTCACTAAAATAACTAGTGGCAGGAATGGTGTTCTCCCAGAAACCCCGCTCATACTCACGGGGGAAATTGACCTTAATAGCCCTGGTCATCTCCAACATCAGGGGATCCAAAAACCTCTGCCTTCTGAATTCGTGAGACATGGAGATAGCTTTGTATGCATCGAACTCCTCACTTAGGTTTGTCACTTGATGACTAAGTTTGGTAATCTGATCATTCAAGGAGGTAAGGTTGAAACTAGAGCCACCCTCAGCTACCTCCTCATTTGGACCTTCCCCAATCACCCTTTTTCCTCTCTTCCTCTCTCTGTTGGTTTTGGAGGCAGCATATCACCTGATCGTGATGAGGTCCAAGAGAGTGTCAGACTTGTGCGCTGGTATGTCATGTGCTACTCACAAATTGGTAATCAAGTGCGGAAACACCATAAGAGTTCAGACGTTGTTGACACAGTGATCAATCTGGTCCAGGGTAATAATAGGAATGTCAACCAGCTGCAAGGTCATCAGGAGATGTAGAAGGAGTGCACCCTTTTCAGAAACATCAGAAATATGGGCTGATGGCATTACGTTATAAACCATGAAGTTCAGCCAAATCTTGGCTTCATCATTCATGTGCTTGCACTCAAAGACTTTCCGCCCACTCTCCTTTATGGTCCACCCAGCTTCTTCTGTCCCGATGGTTTGGAAGACCTCTTCCCAAGGAACTTCAGTAAGTCTGATCTTCCATTATTGGTATTCGCAGACAGGAATATCGGGCAACTTGTAGAACTTCTCAACAGCCTCCCGTGTTAAAAAACATTCACTCCCTCTGAAAGTGATTCCCCTATGTCCGTCCATGGCAGAGCAAGTGTAGAACTCTCTCACCAATGTCAGATTGGCCTTGTTCCTCTTCTTCATAAGTTCCTCAAAGCCCCTCTGTTTGGCAAGCTCATAAAAGTGGTACTGCTGTGTTTCTGGAAAATAATGCTCTTGAACTAGTTAAATAATATTTCCAACGCCCAGCAATATTCCACTCTACCAAAATCACAGCCCTAATGAAAACACGCTAACTACCCCTAAAACAAAACGCAGAAAACTAAACTAGGAAGAACAGAAAAACTGAAAATGAAGAGGGAAGATTAAACAGACCTTTAGAGAGTGGAAGGATGGAAGAACTAAACTTAAGGGTGGAGAGGAGGCTTGATTTCGCACTACAGGAGGGGAATCTCAGAGTCAAGGCACTCAGAAATCAACAGAGACCAAAGAACTAAAGCAACTGAACGGTTGTAGAGGAAGCAACTGTTAAATAGGAGTTGAACAGTTATGACTTTGGAATGAATTTGAAAAGAAGCAGCTGTTGAAGAATCTATGATTGGAGGGTCACGACTTTAGAGAGAAACTGGAAGGCTGGAGGGTCATGACTGGAAGGAGAATGAAATGAACGTGAGAAGGAATGAAAAACTGAAAGGAGGGTTAAGTGTGGTTTTACAAAGGGAGGCTAGGGTTTTGGGTCCTTGCAGTGAATATAGCTTGAATAGGGGGCAGGTTTAAAGGGCAACATGGTAATTAGGGTGGAAATAAGTAAGGGTAAAGAGGTGAACTCGTAGAAAAATCCTGACTTTTCATGTCAGGTCGTGACATGAGGTATACGAGGTCGCAACTTCAGGAGCCAGAGGGGGATTTAGGGTTTCAGAAGACTCCATGTCGCGACCTGAAAACAGTGAGGTCACGACCTAAACTCACAGAGAGCCTTTACCCAGTTTCTTCCCCAAGTTGCGACCATATATATTGAAGTCGCGACTTAAACACACAGAGAGCTCCCAAAACATTAGAGTCACGACCTGTGTACACAAAGAGGCTCTGACACTCTAAACCCTGAAAAACTTCAAACCTAAGTCCCTAAACCAAAATCACTTACCAAAATGCCTACCATAATAACCCAACTCAGCAATCCATCATCAAATTCTTAACAATTCAAAACAAAACTCCTGGACCACAAAACCCAACAACCAAAACACAAAAGCACTTTTAAGAACTCCCTCCCCCACACACTCAAAGCAATGTCCACATTGCGATACACCGTCACACCAAAGCACAAAGCCAAAACACAAAACAACAAAGGTGGAAGTTGTGAAGTTCAGTTCAAGACTGATGCACAACACGTCACCCTTTTAGAGAGAGGAAAAGAGCTAACTGTAAAGGTGGGTAAACTCAAGAATGCAAAGAAGTACATGGTGGTGACAGAATAGAAGCACAAATACAATCATATCAAACTTAAGGCTAGGTAGATTATTGAAAACAAACAAAACAATAGAATTTAAAACTACTTCTATTGAGGGCATCCCTTTCACAGTTTCCAAAAGTCACAGCAAGGTAATTTAAGCACAAGTAAGTTCATGTGAATAGTAGAAGTAAAGGAAAGGGACGACCTGGCCTTAAGAAGGCAGTGCGAGCTCTTCGTAGAGCTTGAGGAGGTATCCATTGCACTAAAACATTTTGACTATGGCCTCCTCCTTGAGCTCTATCATCCTGAAGTTATGCACTTTCGTCACAATGTAGGGTCCATCCCAGCTCGTCTTGAACTTACCCTTCTTGAATTTGAATCAAGCTTGATACCTCAACACCTTGTCACCCTCCTTGAACTTCTTTCTTAAAATGTTGGCATCATGGACAAGCTTGGTTTTCTGCTTGTAGATGTCTGAGCTGTTGTAGGTGTCTAACTGCATTTCTTCAAGTTCTTGAATTTGAAGGAGTTGGTTCATACCAGCTTTCTCCAAATCGGCATTGCAACTCTTTACTGCCCAGTATGATCAATGCTCCAGCTCTACCGAAATGTGACAGGCCTTACCATAGATGATTCGATACGGAGACATACTGATTGGGGTTTTGTGGGCGGTGTGGTAGGCCCACAGTATCGTCTAGTCTCAAGCTCCAGTCCCTGTTGGAGGGCTTGACAATCCATTCCAAGATGTGTTTAATCTCTCTATTTGATACTTTAGCTAGACAATTGGTTTGAGGGTGATAAGGGGTAGACGCTCTGTGGGAAACCCCATACTTTGCCAACAAGTTATTGAGTAACTTGTTGCAGAAGTGGGTTCCCTGATCACTGATTACCACTTTAGGTATGCCAAATCTATTGAAGATGGTGGACTTCAGAAATTTAGAAACCGTAAGTGCATCGTCGTTGCGTGTGGGGATGGCTTCTACCCACCTTGAGAGGTAATCTACAGCTAGGAGAATGTAGGTATAATCATGAGAGGGTGGAAAGGAACCCATAAAGTCTATTCCCCCAGCGTCGAAGATCTCACAGAACAAGATAGGTGATTGAGCTCAAGATATTATTATCTTTTCATTACTTTATCCATGATTTTGTGGTATTTTCTGGCCCTTTTCAATGATAATTGTGCTTAATTTAGATTAAGAGTCTTTACTTTAAGTTAGTGTCATTTTGAGGATTAAATTGTCATAATTGGTTGTTAATTGGATTCAATTGATTTCTAGGACAATTGATACTTCAATTTGTTGCTTTTTTATTGTAGGACACTAAAGATTGGGGCCAGAATTGGAGAACTCAAGGCAAAAGAAGCAGGAAAGGAACCTTTGCCTAAGTTCGCCGCGGCAAACTTCTTCCTTCACCGCAGCGAAACTCATCTGTTAAAGCAAGGCTCTCTGCCATGTTTCGCCACGGCGAACCTCTCGAATCAGCAAATCTCAGACCCGACCATTTCGGGAAATTTTGACCTACCTGATAAGTCTCATTATTTGCATACATTTCTAGCCCTAAACTCATGCTTTTGCCATCGATATTTGCATACTTTGTGCATAATTAGCTTCCATTGTGCATAAGAGTTGGTGAGAGGAATTGTGAGGTTTTGCATGTGTTTTTACATATTTTTATATGATTTTATATGTGTGTACTTTTGATCCTTGCTTTGGTGTGAATTTCAGGGAGTTTCAATTCTGTCTGAGGCGCCACAGCGGATTTAGGAAGGCGCCACGGCGGATTTCCAAGGGGACTCTCGGTAAAAGGCGCCGCGGCGGATAGAAGGAGGCGCCACGGCGGATTGGCATTTACATGTAGCTCAGATTCAATAATCCAAACGACACCGTATTGGTAATCCGCCGCGGCGGATTGACGGAGGCGCCGCGGCGGATGACGCATATCAGCAATTTGAACCAGAAACGATCGAACAACGCGGGAGGAGGAAATTGGATGACCCGGATCATGGAGCTCCATCCTAAAAGGCGCGGATCCTAGCCAGATGAAGGGAGTTAGTTACAAAATGGAAAGAAGGAGATTCGGAGGAGATTACCATTCTTCTCCCATACACTTTCTCTCCATCTCATCCGCATCTCACCATCATCTCCTCTTCTTCCGTGAAGGTTTTGCCATGGTGATTTTGGAGCGTCTCAGTGTAGTTCTCCTTACAGCTATGAGCAGCTAAGCGTCCGTGTTCTTCCTGGAAATGAAGCAAAGCCTGAGTCCCTGATTCGATTAAAGGGAGTTTATTCTAGATTCTTAGCTCTAGTCTGAATCTATAGATTGATTGAGCGAGTTGTTCAATTCAAGTTGTAGTTCAGGATTTGATTTTGATTTACTTCTTCACTGGAGTTGTTGAATCTGATTAGGATTAGTATAATGATATTTCATTTACAAGATCAAGTTGAGATTGTTCCTTCTGATTCCTTAGTCGTATTGCATTGTGGTTTCTGGACAAGTTGTTTCAGTTCTCATAATCAATTCAACATATTTTTAAGACAATACACGGTTGTGATTGTCACAGGAGGATTGATTTATCATTTTATTTTTTCTAAACCAAACGATTCTAGCCTTGTTGTTGATTCATACGAGTTGTAGTCTTGACAGTGAGGAAGCCCAGCGAGTTGTTGGCCAAGTCTTGATTTGGTTGTTATAAGTGGACTAGGAAGGTAGAGCACATTTCCAGGAGAACACTTCACTCATATCTGATATTCTATCACTCATTCACTTCACAATTTCTCACTTAGATAAACCAAAAGATACAAACATTTACATTCTACATTTGCAAAGCCAGAAAATCAATATAAATAACTAGATCACTTCCACTGTTAATAATTTGTGAAGGCATTTAATTGACAAAACTCTTGAACAACAAGCCTCCTTGAGAAGAATGACCTAGGGTTGAGCCACTGCACTTCCAAGCTTAATTCTAGTATTTTTGAGAGCCCCTAACGACAAGGCTTCATCAAATGGCGCCGTTGCCGGGGAGGCACGGTTGCTCAAGGTTTTAGTTGGTTAAGTGTCAGTTTAATTTGTTTTACAGTGTTTTGTTGCTTGAATTCTAGCCTATAGACTGTCCTGTTTTTGATTCTTGTGATTACATTTTGTGGTCTCATAGCTTTGATATGTGAGTATTCTTGTCCCAAAAATTCAGCTGGATCATGGTTTAATCTTTGTATTTTAGTGTTCTTGTATTTCTGTATGTGATTCAGAGTGTTTTCTACTGGTTTTCGAGCTTTCTGTCCAAAGCGCTGCGGCACATTTCACAATCAGCCGCAGCACATTGCCATTCTGCGTTTTATAGCTCTCTGTCTCAGAGGCCGCGGCGCCTCAAGCTAAAGGCCGCGGCGCCTGAGTCTTTCTCATGTTTTCTTGATTGGTTTTGTTTGTTTTGATTGGTTTTAGTGCTTTGTTTAATTGAGTCATGGATTCCTGTTGGAAGGATGAAAGATTTGATTCCTATTATTCTAGACCTAATGATGATTTCCCATATTATGCCCCAATGTATAGGAATTCTCAAGAGGGATATGGGTGTGCACCGAGCTATTCTCATCTATAACATGGAAATTTGTACCCAACATCTCAAACACCATTGTGTTGCTATTGCAATTCACCGTGGCATAATAGATGGAATTGCTCTAGTAAGAATCCTCATGGAAATCCTGATTGGATGAATCAGCCCTACTGTGAGTCAAGTCATCAAAATTCTACATGGAGGGAGGAATTTCATCAAACCCCTATTCAAGCTCAGTGGCAGGATATTAAGTCATCGAAGAAAGATACAGTGGCCCAATTATTTGAAAGGTTGGAAGCTATTGCTGCTAGAGTAGATGCTAATACAGATGGATTATCATCTAAAGTGCCTTATGGAAATGACAAGTCAGCAAGATATGAAGACTACTCCCCGGTTAATTTGGAGAATGCTCCTTCTAGGAGTCAAGCCAACTTTGAGGTTGCTACATATGGTGGAAACAACATGACTCCATGCTCAAAGGCTACCTCTAATGCATCCACACAAGCTAAGGTAGTAGAAAAAGTTAAGTTTCAAGCTCCTAAAGAATCTTCTCTTACCATAGCCCCCCAACAACCTCCAGAACCAAATTGTGAGCTTCACACCAGTGGAATTGAATCTCTTCTTTCAATTCAAAACCATGGTGATTGTAACACCTTATGTTTATACCAATTAACTTTCCTTGCGGAAGCATTTGGAATCACTTTTGAAGGCTACAATTGATGAAAAATCAAGTTTGAAAATTTTCATTTACGGGTTACTATTCATTGTCACCTTAAAATGTGACAAACTTCGAAAATTCATAACTAATTGTAGAAAAATTGAAATTGAGTGATTCCAAGTTCTACAGAAAGCTCTTTGGATTAAATTTTGAGGAAAAATAGTTTCTGAACTGATTGCCTTGAAATTCGAGCTCAATTTCCTTTGAAAAAGTTACTGTTCATTTGGTCATTTTCGGATTTTACTGTATTTTTGCCTAACTTTGGAAAGGCATAACTTTCTGCTCGGTTATCGGAATCGGGCAAACTACCCCTCATTTTAAATAGAAACATTAGATCTCTTTGCTTGCCAAATCTTATGACCTAACTCACTCGTTTGATAGGTCAAACTGGAGCTACAAACTCACTGCTCCAGGACTTACGTTTTATCCCTTAACATCTCTTTAATTCTTTTTATTTCTTTGGCATACATAACATGGCCTTACTCTTTCCCATTCATGCTCATACACTTTCATTCATGCCATAAATATTATAATTAAATACATGGCATCATTGGCATCCATAACATAGTTCACAAAATAGTAGAATTATACATATATCAACAGTCTCATCCATTAACAAGAATAATTCTCCGCTTACTTCTCCCTGCTTCTCATGCCATTATTGCCCATCATTGATTGACCTAAATGGTTGGTTAGGGAGGGGTGAGATTCGGGGGAATCTCAGTAGCAAACACTACCCATAAGCATGCAAGACATAATGCACACGCATGACATGTTATAACATTAACACATGAATGCCATGGAAAGTAAGCTAAAGCATTTCATGCTTCCATAACATATTGCCAAGGCAAAACATAACATAAACTTGCAAACATAACTTTGCAAACATTTCATCATAGCTTAGTCACATCATGGCAACACAATCACATCATGCAAGCATACATATCAAGCACACAGTATAGGTAAGTTCACTACCTTGTAACATGGCTTTCCCCTTGCTTTTCCTTTGGTTTCCTTGTCTTTCCAACCATGTGGACATTCCGTCAACATCACCAAACATCCTCTTGGATGTTCCAAAGGTCCTAAACATAGTCACATTGATCATACAAACCATTAGGACCACTAGATTACATAAAGTTCAAGACTAGCTTTCTTGAACCTCAACCCTTTCTCTTAGTCTTAGGGTTTTCTTTCCAACTTTTATAACATAAATCTTATCATTTCCCATCCTTAAGATCCATTTCTTGTCAATTAGGACCACTTTAGATGGCCTTAGATTCAAAAATACCAAATCTGGAAATTTTGCTTCGCGGGTACTGTTCACGCAGAATTTCCAGAATTTTTGCTCAACTTTGAAAATTCATAATTAATTCTAGAAAACTCCAAATTGAGTGCTTCCAAGTCCCACTGAAAGATCCTTAAGTTAACTTTAAATGAAAAATAGTTTCAGGAACCAGTTCTACGCCGAACAGTACCGGAACTGTACGGAACTCGAAACTCTTCCAAAAGTTCAACACTGTTTCCAGATTTCAAACCCTAACTTTGAAAAATCACCATAAATCGTACACATATCCAAATGAAGTGTTCTACCTATGGATTTAAAGCTCACAGAGTGTACTTTAAGCATGCAAAATTTCAGAATCAGATACGCACAGTAACTAATCCGAAATAGGCATAAAAGCAGGTGCTATAACCACCACATACCGTGTTTTAGAGTTTGATCTGGCTTGGAACCACTTGGCCTTTCTTTCTCCCTCTTCTTTCTCTCTCTAGAAACCATTTTGCAAGAGCTTCCCCATGGATTCCTTATGCTTGGACGAAATGGTAGGGAGGGGAGGGGGTATTTATAGAAAAACAGACTGAATCTGGACCGTTGATCTTAAAAATACGTGGCTCGATCCGGACCGTCCATTTTCTCTTTTGATCTTACGGTGACAAGTGTCCTATGACATCATGCTTACCTCATCATGATGACATCATGCTTACATCATCAAGCCACATGTCTTTAATCCGACCGCACACGTGCCTTGCATCCGACCGTACACGTGTCTTCCATCTAGCCGTACACGTAATATTTTCTTTTTCTCATCTAACCGTACACTTGTCACTTTTATGTCCTTTTGTCATTTATGGCATTAAAATAGGGAGAAAATAAATGGAAATTCGTGCAAAAATATCTCCTTAATTATTTCTCCACCTATCAAGCCAATCTTGCACCATATCAGATACTTTTCGGGTCCTGACTTACCCTGTACCACCAGGACATGTTCTGACACTATTTTCTCATCTTAATTAAGTACATATATGGTGCCACCTTAGAGGAGCATAGATGAAAATAATTAGCTCTACTGACAGGCTACTTAACCTTACTGAGTCATGCAGTAGAGATTTCGCTATAATGGGTAGACAAAAGATTGTCTAAAATATTCCCATACTGCGTTCTGATTTTTATGCTGTCCATAAATATCTTCTGGTGACTCAGCATGATGACTCGTAGGTGTCATGATTACGTTTGATGACTCAACATGATGACTCGTCGGTGTCATGATTACGCTTGATGACTCAGCACGCTGACTCAGCATCGTCATAATGGCTCTTAGATATTTTCTTTGGTTTTGTCTCCTATTTAGGGGATAAAATTATTTAATATTTGACTGGAGCATTTTATTCAATCCAGAGCTCTAAAAATTCATCTAAAAATATCATAAAATTCCTCATATTCTAGAGAAAATCTGTGAATTTTCTCAGGTCATAACTCAACCTGTAGCCCTGCTTAAAAATCATTCTTTAAAATGCCCTTTTTCGGCACAACTGGCTTTTAAGTATTCTTAAAGCCATTTTGCTTGTCTTCTGGGGATGAGACTAATTTTATAATTTTCTACAGTCTCTTAGATCATACATCCCCATTTTACCATAATTTTCTGAGGTTTCCTTATGATTCAAACAATTAAATCTACCTCTACATCTTAAATTGAGCCATAAACTTGTAAATTCCTTTTAAGTTACCTCAGGGGTATTTTCGTCGTCTCTCTTCACAAAAGAGCCTTAGAATATTATTTCCCATTTTCTGGGATTTTCCTAGAATTTTCTAAGTACTTTCCATTTTTACCCCTGATGGCCGTAACTTTCTGAATTTACGGTTTTACCCCTACTTAGGCTCAACCTCATAAAACAATCTCTTTGAGGCTTCTAACTTAACCTTTGGTCTGTATCTAGCCTCTTTTCTCTTTCTGGGCCTTTGAGACTTTACTGGAGCCTCTAACTTTGATTACCCTTTAGCCCCTTAAAACATTCACTTTGCAGTTTAGTCCCTAAAACTGCTTTAACTTTCTTTCTCATCTTTAGGACCTTTACTAAAAAGGGGTCTGGTAGCCTATCTCATTTAGGCTATTTCTGATACTTCTAGATCCAAAAATCAGAATGTTACAGTGATCGCATATATGCTTTGAGGGAAGCAAGTAATCAATTAGAGGAGAGACATGAAAGACTACTCAATGATGCTATGAAGTGTGGGAAATTAAAAGAGAAATTAGAAGAGCTGAATGAAATTGTTGAATTGTCAAACAGACTCATAATGCATATATTTTGGGAGAAATCAAATGGTGAAGAGGGTGAACCATGGTTTAAAGCTCAATATTTGGATGATGAGCAAGAAATTCAAGCTACTGTTGAATCAGAAAGTGAGGCATCCTCTCAAGAATCTGAAGATACTTTAGGACAAGAAATGAGTAGTCCGGCACCTCAAAGTAGAGACTTTGATACTCCATCACTGCAATGCTGTGATAGCTTTTGTGAAGATTTTGGAATTGAAATACACCCAGGAAGTGATACACATGTTACATCACAAATTGACAATGGGGGTAGTCATAGTACTTTAAGTACTGCTACTAATTGTGATAAGCCTGAGACTGAAGTAGCTAAGGAAGAAATTCCTAAGCAACCAAGAAGGATCAAGCTATTTGGGTTTAAGACAAGGAAAAGAAAGCATAGACTTAAGAGGTTAAAGAAAAAGCCGCTGCATGTCATGCCAACAATCCAAGAAATTGAAGAGGAAGAGAAGACCCTATCTCTTAAGGTTGCTCCTACTTCTATTCCTTTTTCTTGTGAAACTATTGTTGATGATATTCCTTGTGTTATTGATATTAATGGAAATACTTTAGAGCCTGATATAATTGAACCCAATCCTCTTGAGCATGAAGATGATGTCTCTCTTGGTTCTTGTCAAGCTTTGAATGAAAATGTTTCAAGTCACTTGTGTGTTGGACAGTATGACAAGCATAAATATGTTGAGAGCAGTGAACCTTCTTTGAGCCTGAATTTAGGAAATCAATGTCATGATGTTAATGAACATGTTGATTGCATGATTCCTATTTCTTCTGGTGTTAAAGTAGATGATATTGATATGTGTAGTGCTAATGAAGGTTCTGACTCCCTGATTAATGGCCTTTCACGTGCACAAGAGTCATTAAATGAATTGGAATTATCTGATACAATTGAATTTGATGATGAATTCACCAACCTCTCTTCTTTCCACCCTCCTTCTTGTTTTTGTGCATGTAAAGGTGACGTGCCATGTCTCATTTGTAAGGAAATTGATTGCTGGCTTCCCACTTCACATGACTTTGATTCATCATTTAATTCAATTCAAGATGATATTTCTCTTGTTTCACTTGATAATGGCCTTGGGAAAGGTGTTTTGCTGGATCGTGCAGGTGCTGGATCATTAAGAGCAAAGGAAGGTGAAACTGGAACCAAAATCACATTACCACAAAATGTTGAATCCATGAAGGGTGTTATCAATAATGCTGTTACCATTATTAAGCCTTCTAATTCTACATTCCTTTTTGATTTCCAGGCTATATTTACTGTAATCAATGCTAAATCTGTTTTGGATGGTACAAATTGTATTCATGATTTTTTGCATCCTACATTGTCATGTGATCTTCCACCTGATATTGAGGGTTTGGAAATTCATGGTTCTAAATTGTATGATAATGAGCATGCCATATTCAGACTTGTGCACAATATAAAATTTGAAATTGATCACCACGGGTTTGCACATATTTTTGACAGCTTGGGTACTAAGAGAGGAGTTGTACAGAACCAAATTTTTATTGCTGTATATGCTCATTGTTTTTCACATGAAATACTCTCTTGTGATTTACCACCGGATTTAAGTATACTTGAGCATGAACATATTGAGTACTCTCCTTTTTGTGCAACCTCTTTTACTGGTACATATTTTGTGAATTTTATTGACTGTTTTGATAAATCTGATCATGCTTTCTTTTTGAAGGAACCGTACATTGTGAGACCTCTTCCTATTGACCCAGATACACCACCTAAGGTACTGGAGCTGAAAAATATCTTGGAAACTCATATGTTCATCATTAGAGATGCTACCTTCTCATTCAAGAGCCTGAAGCGCTTTAAACTATACGGTTGTCCCTTTCCTCCCTTTATCCTTTTGAGTTGCTTGTGAAATCATATCTTGGGCTGTTTGTTTAGAATAAGTGTGGGGGAGGGGGCTAACCCAGTAGAAAAAAATAGTAGTTAATTGTTCAGAATAATCTCCCTCTGTTTTGGTAATCCCATTTCCTGCCTCTTGCTATATATTTGATCTACATGGCTTACATCTTTAGTCTACTTGCATTAAGGACAATGCAAGAGGTAAGTGTGGGGGAAGAATGTGGTTGCTGCTGTCCTGTTTTGTTGAAACTCCCTTTTCCAAAAAAAAAAAAAAAACACTCTTTCCTTTACCACCTTTCCTTGCTTATCTTTTGTTCAGATTTGCATTGAGGGCAATGCAAGGATCAAGTGTGGGGGAGTGAATGCTGTGTTTTTGTGTGTTTTGTGTCTTTTGTAAAATCCTCAGTTTTTCAAAAAACTTTTTGAAGGTTTAAGCTTGTTTCAAGGGTTTAATGTTGCATCTATGATTAATTTTGATTTGGAAATTGATATCATGAAGTGAAATTTTCCAATACTTAGAGATTAAGCATGATGTGTTCTTTAGCTGAAGTGAATGAATATGGAAGACAAAGCCTAGTTGGAAGGATTCTTTGAGCCTTTATATTCATTTCTGGTGTGTGCATTCACTTATTTCTTATGTTCTCTAGAACTTGTCTTAGTTCTTAATCAAGACCACATGCAACATTAGTACTCTTGAACATGATTGAGGCATTCATTCATATTAGCTACTTAGACCAAATGGCCAACCCCTACATGATTTATCCCTTGTTACCCATTTGAGCCTTTTAGCTGAATTTTTCCATTCATTTCACTCTCATTTATAAAATCTCTTTCCTACAAGAATGCATATTTCATTTCATTAATTCCTTCTAGAATTCACTAGCATTTTGATGGATTCAATTGATGGATTGATATGAGGAGATGCATACTTGAGCTGGGGTGAAAAAAAAAAAAGAAAAGAAAAAGAAAAGAAGAAACATGCGAATGAAAAAGAAAGAAAATAGGAAAGTTGAAAATACATGAAAAAGCAAGGAAAGGAAAAGAAAGTGGGAATAAAAGCACCTGTATAGCTTAAGAATTCAAGATCAAGGAATTAACCCTTAAATTGAACATTACTAATGCTATTGAATTCTACACATTGATTCACATATTATCTCCATCCTCATATGCATCCTTGTGCATTTCTTTCCATCCTTTACATTACAAGCCACAAAAGTCCTCTTGATTCTTGAGCACTTATGTATTTAGGTGGTGGAGAGGTAGAGCTATTACAAGCATATGGTAGAGCATTTGAACAAGTGAATTGAGTGAAAGAACCTTAAACATTCGTGAGTTGAGTGATATACTAATTCCCTTGTGTGGTCTTCTATATCTTATTCACTTAGATTAAAATTACATATCATTGCTTGATTTCTTTGCACTAGAATGTTCCATGGATGGATGTTGGTTGAAGAATCATTATTGGCTGTAGTTGTAACCTGAACTTTTGAGCTTGCTTATTCCTTTCTCTCATCCTTCTCTTTCACATTATGTTTAGACTTGATTTGCCCAGGAGTGCAAAAAGCTAAGTGTGGGGGAGTTGATAAGTCTCATTATTTGCATACATTTCTAGCCCTAAACTCATGCTTTTGCCATCGATATTTGCATACTTTGTGTATAATTAGCTTCCATTGTGCATAAGAGTTGGTGAGAGGAATTGTGAGGTTTTGCATGTGTTTTTACATATTTTTATATGATTTTATGTGTGTGTACTTTTGATCCTTGCTTTGGTGTGAATTTCAGGGAGTTTCAATTCTGTCTGAGGCGCCACAGCGGATTTAGGAAGGCGCCACGGCGGATTTCCAAGGGGACTCTCGGTAAAAGGCGCCGCGGCGGATAGAAGGAGGCGCCACGGCGGATTGGCATTTACATGTAGCTCAGATTCAATAATCCAAACGACACCGTATTGGTAATCCGTCGCGGCGGATTGACGGAGGAGCCGTGACGGATGACGCATATCAGCAATTTGAACCAGAAACGATCGAACAACGCGGGAGGAGGAAATTGGATGACCCGGATCATGGAGCTCCATCCTAAAAGGCGCGGATCCTAGCCAGATGAAGGGAGTTAGTTACAAAATGGAAAGAAGGAGATTCGGAGGAGATTACCATTCTTCTCCCATACACTCTCTCTCCATCTCATCCGCATCTCACCATCATCTCCTCTTCTTCCGTGAAGGTTTTGCCATGGTGATTTTGGAGCGTCTCAGTGTAGTTCTCCTTACAGCTATGAGCAGCTAAGCGTCCGTGTTCTTCCTGGAAATGAAGCAAAGCCTGAGTCCCTGATTCGATTAAAGGGAGTTTATTCTAGATTCTTAGCTCTAGTCTGAATCTATAGATTGATTGAGTGAGTTGTTCAATTCAAGTTGTAGTTCAGGATTTGATTTTGATTTACTTCTTCACTGGAGTTGTTGAATCTGATTAGGATTAGTATAATGATATTTCATTTACAAGATCAAGTTGAGATTGTTCCTTCTGATTCCTTAGTCGTATTGCATTGTGGTTTCTGGACAAGTTGTTTCAGTTCTCATAATCAATTCAACATATTTTTAAGATAATACACGGTTGTGATTGTCACAGGAGGATTGATTTATCATTTTATTTTTTCTAAACCAAACGATTCTAGCCTTGTTGTTGATTCATACGAGTTGTAGTCTTGACAGTGAGGAAGCCCAGCGAGTTGTTGGCCAAGTCTTGATTTGGTTGTTATAAGTGGACTAGGAAGGTAAGAGCACATTTCCAGGAGAACACTTCACTCATATCTGATATTCTATCACTCATTCACTTCACAATTTCTCACTTAGATAAACCAAAAGATACAAACATTTACATTCTACATTTGCAAAGCCAGAAAATCAATATAAATAACTAGATCACTTCCACTGTTAATAATTTGTGAAGGCATTTAATTGACAAAACTCTTGAACAACAAGCCTCCTTGAGAAGAATGACCTAGGGTTGAGCCACTGCACTTCCAAGCTTAATTCTAGTATTTTTGAGAGCCCCTAACGACAAGGCTTCATCACTACCCAACCCCAAGAACCGACCCATGCACGCAAGTTTCGGGTTAGAAACCCTATTTTGGGTATGATGAGATCAGACAATGATTATTCAGCCTCCACCAACGTATCTTTCATCCTCTTCTCTCATCTCCACCTCAGAAGCCCTAATCCCATTTCCATTTCTTCCATCTGCTGCTGCCATGGCTGAAGAACAATACCTAGTTGGAGTTGATTCAAGAGTTATGACGAGCTAAGCTTCTCAACTCTTGAATATGGTGGAAGAAGCATGAGTTCCAAGAGCTTCAAAGGGGAGTTAGCTTCATCTATAAGTTCTAGTTATTTATTTCTGAATTTCTAGGTCTAGGATTTGTAAATTTGGACTGAACTATGTTGATTATGGTTGTAATCAATTCTGGATGATCATTTTGTGTATTGGATTAGTTAATGTTGAATTTAAGCTTCAATATATGTGGTTACATACATGTTTCTATGCAACTCTTTTGATACTCTCTGTCTTGCATGGTAATGTGTGATTGTTGAGTTGATCTGGGCTTGCATTTAACCAAGTGCATTAATTAATCTTAATATACACACCAAGTGAGCTTAATAGGATCTTATGAAATGGGTGACATGGATTAAGATTCTAGACTTAAAGAGTTCTTTAAGGTTTTTCATTTAGAAAACTTGGTGATTTCTACTCCCAAGATTATTTTGAACTATGATTGCTTCAAAGCTGTATTCAAGAGATTACATATCATTAATTTCACTTCATTACTACTATCTTAGAAAAATCCAAAAACATAGTAACTTAGATCTGAATTAATTGCATTTAGTTTTGGCATTTCATTAATGGCTAAAAACACCAAAAACCCCCCCTTTTTCATTACTCTGCATAGCATTAGTCTAACCTAGACATCTACTTAAGGCTCCTAAAAGAGAACGACTCGAGTTAGCATTACTGCATAGCTTGGATAAATTTTTGAGCGAGAACCTCTAAGCGAACGATAACTAAGGCTCTCTTTCAATAGGTTGCTGTGGCATTTCATTCCTTCTACTAACCCCCCCAACCGTTGGCATTTATCACATGTCTTACAAAAAGTGAATGCATCTTTAAATAAGGTGGGCCAGTAAAATCCTGCATCTAAAACCTTCCTAGCTATTTTTCTAGCACTAAAGTGCCCCCCACATAAGGTATTATGGCAAGCCTCCAGAATGGCTCGAGCCTCTACTTCCGGGATACATCGTCTAATCACTTGATTAGAACATAACCTCCATAAGTACAGTGGATCCCATATATAATAGAAAGCTTCGCTCCTAAGCTTTTGAACCTGAAAGGTGGTCAAGTGAGAAGGGATTAGACCAGTAGCAATATAGTTAACTAAGTGAGCAAACCATGGTTAAGAAACAGACAATGCACATAGAGATTGGTCAGGGAATAAATCACAGATAATATCATAATTGAGTACTCCCTTGGTTTCTAAAGGTAGTCTGCTCAGGTGGTCTGCCACATGGTTGACATTTCCAGCTCTGTCTTTTACTTCCACATCAAATTCTTGAAGCAATAACATCCACCTCAAGAGCCTTGGCTTCGATTGAGGTTTGTGGAAGAGGTATTTCACTGCTGCGTGATCTGTAAACACAACCACTTTGGAATTTATTAGGTATGGTCTAAACTTATCAAGTGCAAAAATAATTGCAAACAATTCCTTCTCAGTAGTGGTATAGTTTTTCTGAGCTGTATCCAGAGTTTTAGAGGCATAAGCAATCACTTTAGAAACAGAATTTTCCCTTTGACCCAACATTGCCCCCACACTCAAGTTCGAAGCATCACAAGAAATTTCGAAAGGCAGATCCTGTTGGGAGAGGTCAAAATAGGAGGAGTAACTAATCTATTCCTCAATTCGTCAAAAGTAAGCTCACATGCATGGTCAAATTAAAACTCAACATCTTTTTGTAGCAGTTTAGAAAGAGGTAAAGCAATTTTACTAAAATCCTTCATGAACCTTCTATAAAACCCCACATGTCCTAGGAAAGACCTCAACTCTTTCAAGTTGGTTGGGTAGGGCAAAGAAGATATCACCTCTACCTTGGCTTTATCTACCTCAATTCCTTTTTCAGAGATTAAATGACCTAGCACGATGCCTTGATTAACCATGAAATGACATTTTTCATAATTCAAAACCAGCTTTTTCTCAATGCACCGTGCTAGAATTTGGTCAAGACTTTTCAAGTAGTCTTCAAAAGAATTTCCATAAACAGTAAAATCAACCATGAACACATCCATGCATTTTTCAATAAATTCAGCAAAAATGGATAGCATACAGCGTTTGAATGTGCTAGGAGCGTTGCAAAGACCAAAAGGCATTCTTTTGTAAGCATAAGTTCCAAAGGGACAAGTGAAGGTGGTCTTGTCTTGGTCTCTAGGGTCTATAGGAATCTGGAAATATCTAGAGTACCCATCCAGGAAATAGTAGTGACTCTTCCCCGCTAACCATTCAAGCATTTGATCAATAAAGGGTAAGGGAAAATGGTCTTTCCTAGTGGAATCATTCAGCTTCCTATAATCAATACAAACTCTCCATGAGTTTTGCACCCTAGTTGGGATGAGTTCATTGTTTTCATTTTTAACTACTGTGATCCCACTCTTTTTCGACACAACTTGTACCGGTGACACCTACTCGCTATCAGAAATAGCGTATATGAGTCCAGCTCTTAGAAGTTTGTCTACTTCTTTCCTAACTACATCAGAAATTAGAGGATTTAACCTCCTTTGGCTTTGTTTAATTGGCTTGGAATCTTCAGTTAGTAAATTCCTATGGGTACAAATAGTAGAGTCAATTCCCTTAATGTCAGCTAATTGCCAAACCAATGCCTCCCTATTTCTTCTAAGAACTCCCATTAAACTAGTCTCTTCATGCTCAGTTAAAGAACTAGAAATAATGACAGGCAATTTATTCTCAGGCTCAAGATAACCATACTTGAGGTTGAGAGGTAAATCTTTTAGTTCCAAAGTCGGGGGTTGAACAATAGAGGGAATTAGAGTAGGAAAATCAATAGAATTAGAGAAACTCCCCTTTGTAGACCCTTTTGAAATGCACTCGCCAACTTCACTTGGATCGACTATGCTTGCTTCTGTCCTATTAGATTTTGCACCAAGCTCGAGTTGGTCTACAGAAGCAACAAACTTAGGTTGGTCCACCTCCATACCTACATCATTATTAGAGATTAGATCATTCAAAAATCATAAGGTATGGGGTGTAATTTTAGAATGTGTATGAGTAGCAGTTGAATCAAAAAGTATCGGCCCTTTAACCAAAGTCTTCAAGACATGAGGTGGTGGAGCAATTGAAGTTTGAAGTTCAGTAGGTGAAACAGGTGAATCAGGTCGCGACCTCATATATCTAGGTCGCGACCTCACATCACAGAAGCTACCCTCTCGGAATGCCTGGGTTGAAGTCGCGACTTGAGAAACCTCAGGTCATGACTTAACTTGACAGAGGCCACCTTCTTTACAGGCTTGGTAGGAAGTCGAGACCTCGAAATACTCAGGTCATGACCTCACATCACAGAGGCACATTTTCTCAGATTTTGCTCCACTCTCAGCACCGGCCACATCTTGAATACCTACATTATTAGCTAACAAACCCTTTCCAAGGCCAACATCAGTTGTAAATGCAGAAATGGAGTCAAAACTTGATAGGAAGGAAAAGTCTTGAGAAATGGAAAGCATGCTATCAATTTCTAGGGAATTAATGCATAGTGCTTCATCTCCACAAGAACTAGAAAATGAATAAACAGAAGAGAGGGAATTAAAATATTCACCATATGCACTCAAAGATGAATCAAGCTCATAGGATTCATGTGATGATGCAGCAGAAGAATCAATCAATTTAGGTGAACTCATGTCATAACTATCATGCATATGCATCTCATGCTCATCCCTAGCTTGCTCAACAGCTAAATCAATAGCATTTAAACCCATAAATACAGAATTGTCAAAGGGATAACGCATGGCTTCATTCATATTAAAAGTTACAACATGGTCTCCTACTTCCATTGTTATACAGCTGTGTTTCATGCTTATGATAGTCTTGGAAGTTTGCAGGAAAGGTCTTCCCAAAATCAAAGTGCTTTCATTTGCAAGTTCATTTGACATGTCCAAAACATAGAAATCAGCAGGGAATACTAAATCCTTGACTTGGACTACACTTGTGTCTTTTATCCCATTAATCCCTAGAGCCAAATAAACCGACCAAGGCATGACATTTATGGCAGCACCTAGATCTAACAATGCTCCCTTAATGTGAACCTTTCCTATAGTACAGGGGATGGTGTAAGACCCAGGATCTTGGCACTTAACCGATAGTTCAGCTTTGAATAAGGATGACACATTAGCACTCACCTGAATTCTCTCAAAGGGCCTAAGCCTTTGCTTGTCATTACACAGTTCCTTTACTAATTTAAAGTATTTAGGATTCCCTCTTAAGAATTGAATTATGGGCACATTAATTTCTAGTTTGTTAAATAATGTGTAAGCATCAGTACCAAACTCAGCATCAAACTTTTTCTTACCAGAGAAATAGGCTTTAGGAAAAGGAAGGTCTTTAGCGCATACCTCCTTACCTAAAGGCTTAGAGGCTCCTTATGCACTATTTTCTGCTTTGTCTTCCTAGTGTTTGCCCTTGTAAGCTGAGCTATCCACAGTGCTTTCATCTTCTGACACAGCTTTTGGAGGTACTTCTTCTTGTACTTAAGTTGACTTCTCTTCTGGTTCAGTTTGTGTTCTTTCCTTTATCATGAGCTCTTCTTCCTTAGAGCTCTCAGATTTACCAAGCCTCATTGGGGAAAGTGGAGGACTTTCATCATCTTGATTAGCTTTAGTCATATCGACCCTATCACCCTAGAAGTGAACCCTTTTACCACTTCTTAAAGTAATGGCGTTAAGGCCCTTTGGGTTGATCACACTGTATTGGAGGGAATACTTCGTCCATTTTTGGCTTGTATGTCATTGATCGCATTAGACAATTGGGTCAAATGACTAGTGACATCAATATTTTTCAGAGTGAGTTCCTCCAATTTCTTATGAACATTTGCATTGTCCTTTTGCATCCCTTACAATATAGTGGTTATGGAGACAAACCTTTCATTACCCTCTTTCATTCGCCCTTCGATGTTTGTCATCTGAGCAGCCATGCTCTTTAAAAGCTGAGAAGTGTCATCCCGTCTTGGCGGTGGTTGAGATGCCATGGTGTTAGGTGGAGTTGTCACTACAGCTCTTGAAGGATCTTGAAAAGTACTTGAGGAAGCCCCGGCATTACGGAATTGATTGCCTTAGAATTGATTTGGTCTATTTGCTCCCATACCCCATCTAAGGTTCGGGTGATCGCTCCAACCGGGGTTGTATGTATTTGAGTAGGGGTCCCTTTTCTGATATTGCCCCTCTCTTCCTTGGTACATGGCATTCGCTTCTTCAACTGGCCCAGGGCAATCATGAGTAGTATGTATTGGTGAACTACAAAATTCACAACTTGCAGCTACTAGTGCAAGGGATTGAGTCTTGTTGGAATGGAGACTCTCAATAGTATTGGCAAGTTTAGACATGTCTTGTACTAACTTGACCAAGAGGGGGTCTCTTTCAGATTTGTGGTCCCTTGAATCTCTTGCGCTCACATGTTGTCTATTAAGAGAAAAGGTCCTTATTAACTCCCATGCAGCCCTTGGTTCCATATTTTCCACAGACCCATTAGCAGGGCATCCAAGACTTGTGCATCATATGTCAACAACCCATTATAGAAATATTGTACCAAGTGCTCCTCAAGAATCTAATGGTTGGGGCACCGAGTAAGCATCTCTTGAAATCTGCTCTAAAATTCAAAGAATGTCTCGAATGGCTCTTGCTTAGCTGCTAAAATTTCCTTACAGGCGGTTGAAATCTTTGTGGAGGGGAAATACTTATCCAAGAATGCTTTCTTCAAACTGGTCCATGACTCATAAGCATTGTGCACATAGAGCGGCAGGTTCATGTACCATTCTTTAGCTTTGGCCTCCGAAGATAAGTGAAAAACCTTCCACATAACATCATTAATACTTGCTCCTACTAGCTTCATAGACAAACACTGCATATAAAGAGTC
Organism: Neltuma alba; assembly: GCF_004799145.2. Lineage (NCBI taxonomy): Eukaryota > Viridiplantae > Streptophyta > Magnoliopsida > Fabales > Fabaceae > Neltuma > Neltuma alba. The sequence goes on from NW_021635149.1 coordinate 115,720, forward strand.
TGGAGGTGCAAGTATGGGTTTTCTCCCGCAAGACCATGGAACTTAGGCAATGAGTGGATCAATTGACCTTTAATTTCAAAATCTGCATTAAAAGTAGGAAAAACACTAGGCATAGGTTCAAAGTTTCCATCAGATTGAGTTAGTTCCTTAATGGTTCTACCCCTAGGTTGTTCATTAATCCTATTCTAGCCATTATTTTCTCCTTGCCCTTCATTACCACCATTATTAGGTCTATTATGATTACCATTCCCATTCCCACTGTTTTGACCATTAGGAGGTACTTCAGCCATGATTTCTTCTTCTACTTCATCACTTTCACTAGATGAATGGGCTAGGTCTCATAAAATAGGTGGGCTACGAGATACGGTAGGCCTACCTCTCTTGCCTCTATGCGCTCTAGGCATGCACAATTACTCAAAAAAAAATTCAAGCACGGAAAGAGTTCAAGAAAGAGGTAGGTTCAAAACTGTATATTTACCAAGTGTAAAGTTGCAAATTGAAGCAAAATCAATGATTTCAACTAGTGCTCAGTGAGTTTGAGGTGTATGAAGTGCTATACACTCTCAAAGTATGTGCAAAAAGCAAGGTTATGCAAAAAGAGTAAGTCTGGACACTCAGAAAATTTTCACTGGAAAAACAAATCAGGTCACGACTTGGGTAATCCAGGTCACGACTTCAATGCATAGAAAGCAACCTTGAAAGAAGAGGGAATTGATGTCGTGACTCAAACAGATTGAGAGTAACACTGGAAAACAAAAGGCTGAGGTCGTGACAAGACACAATTCAGGTTGCAACTTAATCACTGAGGTCGCGACTCCAAAGATATGAGGTCGCGACGCAAAGTGACAGAGAGCTATTTTCGCAAAACCTTTGAAAACAATCACTAAGTATTTCAACCAGATGCTGAACAAAATATGCACAGAGTTTAAAATTTCAAGCAGTTGGGTAAAACACTCAGGATCAAGCTAGACAAAAATGCAAAATGCTGTGCAAGAATGCAAATGCAAATGTATGGAAAAACAAGATATTTGATTCTATTTATCAAAAATTTTAATGCTATGAAATGCAATATTTAAGTTCACAAACTAAAACTCCACGAGAATCGACCCAAATCACAATGGTCAAGAAAACCAATTACTAGGGAACCAATTTAATGGCTCCCCGACAACGGTGCCATTGATCGATGTGTCGGACTGTCACCTTCCGGATCGTCAAGAAAGAGAGTTGCACCAGATAAAATGTAGTATAGGATGCAACTAGTCGTTCTTCTCAAGGAGATTGTTATTGGAAATCCTTGTCTAACTTGGTTTTCAAAAACATTGTAAAAAAGGGGGGTTTTAGTTGTTTTAAAAGTGGTGCAGCAAATGTAAAGTGCAAAGTTAACTGTTTTTGGTATTTTAAATGAATGAAGAAATGTTTTGGATTAAAAGGGAATTATGATTAAACAGTCTCTTGATGATGAAAGCTCAGCTATCACTGCTCTTTAGAATGATTAGGAGTATGGAAAACCTCTAAGTCTGAAGAAAATCCCAAGTAATCACTTGGGTCCAATGTCTTAATTAATGAAAACTCACTTTAATCAAAGTTAATTAACACCTCTTAAGACACTGCTTAAAACCACTTAGAGTGTAAATGAATGAATGATGCAAATGCCCTCTGAATGTCAATCGACAGCCACAGAATACCAAGCACACAGATTAATCAACAATAATCACTGATAATCAAACTGAACACAAGGATTCAAATTGAAATATTAAATAGATTAATCAACATTAACGTCATCCAATCCAAATACAATAGAATAGTCTAAACACAAGATTTACAATCATAAGCCAAGTTTGATACAAGTGCAGTGTCACATCCAACAATTGGGTAATTAGGAATAAGGAATATTCCTAAATAATTAAGGGTAAAAAATGACAAGGAGAGATAGAAGAATTTTTTATGGAAGCTTTAAGGAGCAAGAGTCATTTATGATTTGTGTTATTGCTTTTTCTTGGTTGGTTAATGATTCTTGCTGCCCTTTTTGATGGATTGCATTGCTAGGGTTTGATATTTGTGAAGGAAAAGAAGAGAAAGAAGGAAGGCTCAAGCTTTTAGAGCAAGGTAGCAAGTTGAACCTAACTACTAACATTAACTTAGCATTATTGATTATTGCATGATTACTTGGTATTATGTGGTTGAACTTTCTTGATTGTGATGTGGCTGCCATTTGCACTTTCTTGCTTTGGCCTTTGCATGATTGAGTTTGCCAAATGATAAGCATGCTAGTTCACTAATAGTAGTTAATGTAGTTATGCATGTTGATGATGCTTGTTGATGATATAGTTGGTTAATTTGCTATTGGGATTTCAATGAAATCTCATTCCGCAAATGCAATCTAACATTTTAGGACTTGAAACATCCAAGGGCAAGCTGCAGATTGAGGGTTAAAAGTATGGTATCATACCATAACAATTCGTGGACTTTTTGGTTATGTATATATTAAGCTAACAGTGCTGTAAACTCATTGACCCTGCCACGTTTAAGCAACTTTTTGATTAAGGTGCTGAATGCTTTTAATCATGAAATTTGTCATGTTTGTAGATCACGTTATAAGATTCATTTTGATAGCTAACAAGTTAAAAATAGCCAAGTATACGATTTTTAATGATTTTTCAAAGTTAAAGGTCAGAATCTGGAAAAAAGGGTTTTTGGCAAATGGACAGTGTTAAATTTCACAAAAACCTGATGCTTTTTCCTAAGGAATTGGATCACAAGATTATTTTTCCTTGAAAGAGCACTTAAGGAGCTTTAAATATAATTTTGAACCACCCTATTTGGATTTTTGTGGAATAAGTTATGAATTTTTTAAGTTGGGCCAGAAAAAACTGGATTTTTACCCGATGAACAGTAAAAATCCGGAATTTAGCATTTTTTTAAGGTAAAAAGTGAGCCCAAGATCATCCAATGTGGTCTAAAATTATTTTAAATGGAACCTAAGTTGATAAAATAGTAAGGTGTGACATGCAGAAAGTTCCTAAATCTAGAAAAATTTAGCACAGCATTAAACAAAGGTTTAGACTATAGAAAGAAAACTCCCCGATTAAGTCCTTGAGCTCAAGCTTTGTCTTCCATCACCAAGAGGCGTTTAGCCTCTCATGCCTTTAAACCAACCGCAATCACTCCAGGAATGAATAGCCATGGTTAAAGCTAAAAATAATGTTGGAAAAATGGAGAAGAAATGTGTTAGAGTGGTTTGATCGGTTTAGAAATAGAGAAAATGATGAAGAGATGAAGAAAAATGGAAGTTTTGGGTATAGGATCAATGGAGACTTGAGAGGAGATGATGGTGGCTCAACCTTGTGTAAATCTGTAGAATAGAAGAGTCCTCTCTCTTGGTGGCTGCCCTTCTTAGGTATAGAAGCTCAGAAACCTATTCCAAAATGCACAGCTTCACTTAACGCACTCAGGTCGCAACCTCAAGAATGTAAGGTCGCGACTCAGGGGGGTCAGGTCGTGACCTGAGAGGTTCCATGTCACGACCTGGGAAGATAGAGAACTCTCATCTTGACTTAGGTCCAAAACACGTAGTTTCATTAAAAGGTCATCCAGGTCGTGACCTAAGTAGTCCATGTCGCGACTTGGGGAGGCAGAACACTCCCAACTTTTGTGTTTCGGTCCTTGTAACATTTTGGCTCCATCTATGCTCCTTCATGATTCTTGGGTCCTTCTCTAATTGCCTAAAAATCACAACAAAGAGATTTGTAAAGACCAACTGATTACAGATCAAGGCAATTAACATTTAGAAGAGAAAAAAATGACCCTTTTTATCGCTTAAATAGCAAAATGCAATGCATGACTCAATATAATCAAATGGATATAAATGCATGCATAATGAGGGTACAAGTGTTGCAAAACATTAGAAAACACTTTAGACAACCATATAAAGATTGGGTTCTATCACTCCCCCACACTTGAACCTTTGTACTCCTGGACAAAGACTTGAATCATTCTAAAGAAAGTACAGCTACAATTAGAGAGACTAGCATGTTCAAAAATGATCTCAAGAGCTAATCAATCAACCTCTTTTTAGGAACACAAGAATGATAACATGAACAATGCCAAGTAATCAGATACAAGTTGCAATTGACTCAAAATGCACGAACAACAGAGATTTGCTCACAAGATATAAGTGTTTGAATTGCTCATCTCTCCTCATTGGGGTTCTTTTCTCTCAAACATCCAAGCAGCAAACATTCTACCATAAGCTTATAATGACTCTAAAATCTCCACTACTATTCAGCATTCAAGTAAAGAATGAAGAGGACTTTTAAGTTACAATTGTCAATCCCCCTCTTCCTCTTGCTTTCTCTTTCTTAATTAACTAATTCCAAAAGAAATTAATCACCAAAAGTGAAAATCCTCTCCATTTGAGGTGTGACACTTGGCAATTTCAAATCCTCTCCATTAGGGGCTTGACACATGGCAAAATGTGAGCCATTTAAAGTGCAAGGTTGTAGTCTTCACTTTATCGGTACACTTTTACTCTGGCTTTAATCTCTTTTCTATAATTACAGTACTCTGGCCTCTGTAATTATTTTCTATCAAATCCATAATTTATTCTTCTCATTTTTATCTTCCCAAATTACCCTCTTTGTCTCAAAATCAATTTCCCAATAATTAAATAAAAAGAAAACTAATTTCCTTCTCTTTAGTGTTTTTTCCACTTTTTCAAGGAATTGGGAACAATCTTGGATATTTGAGGGACAATTTTTAATCCCAATATCTCTTATAATTTCTTGGGGCATTATAGGAATTTTCTTGGAATTTTTCTTGCCTTAAATACATTTATTTGGAAATTTCCAAATAAAAGCCCTCAAATTGGCCTAAATTACCCTTAAATTCCTTTGTAATTTCTCTAAGGGTAATTCAGTCATAAAACCAATTATATAATCTCATATAATTCTCAAAGAATATTATCCTTATTTTTCCTTAATTTCCTAAGGCTTGGAAATATTTTTCCATAATTACCCTTGACTAATTTTTCCTTAATTAGTTAAATTTTCATAATTGACTTGGAAAATCATAATAAATATTTTCCACTAAATTCTTCTATTTCTCCTTATGATTTTTGGCCCTTAATTATCTAGGAATATTCCTTATTCCTAATTATCCTACTGTCGGATGTGACATTTCTCCCCACTTAAATAAATTTCGTTCTCGAAATCTAAAGCATACCTTAATGGGAAAGTTCGGGGTACTTTTCCTTCATTTCAGTTTCCATCTCCCATGTTGCTGCTTCAGAGAAAAGACCTTTCTAGGCTACTTTAACCAGTAGAATTTGATTGTTCTTTAACTGCTTGACCTTTTGATCAATGATTCGCTCTGGTCTGACCTCAAAAGACAAGTTGTCTTAGAGCACAATGTCATCGTAACTTATGACATGTGTTGGGTCTAGATGGTACTTCTTCAATTGGGAGACATGGAACACATCATGAATTTGACTTAAGTTTGGGGGAAGGGCCAACTGGTACACTACTAGTCCAGCTTTAGACAAAATCTGAAACGGTCCAATATACTTTGAACTTAACTTCTAGTCTTTAGGGATCGACTGACTCCCAATGTTGGTGACACTTTGCTTACTAACTTCTAACTCTAATGGTCTCCTCTAGTGTCTGCATAGTTCTTCTGTCTACTTTGAACTCTTAGAAGTCTTTGCTGAACTTTAACTTGCTAGGAAGCCTGATCCACTATAACAGGACCATACATACTTCTTTCACTGAGTTCTGTTTGGCATAAGGGGGATCTACACTTCCTCCCAAAGAGTGCTTTGTATAGCACTATTCAGATACTTAAATGGAGCTGTCATCTTAAGCAAATTTGGCTAACAATAAGTACATATCCTAGTTACTACTGAAATCAAGCACAGATACGAATAGCATATCTTCTAATGTCTGTATTATTCGCTGTGTCTGCCTATCTGTCTGTGGATGGTAGGTGGTACTGAATCTGAGAGTAGTGTCTATTTCTTTCTATAAGGACCTCTAAAACTTCGAGTACATCTCGGGTCCCGGTTCAAAACAATACTACTGGGGACACTAAGTAGCCTAACAATTTCCTGCCAAAATGGCTAACATTTCTGGCTTTTGCACCCTCTTACATTACTTCCCAGAGGTTACCTATTATGAGGCTACTCATGCCTAAGCACGCTTAACTGAATAGTACTGACAGGAATTTGAGACACTGATTCTGATAGGCTTAACCCTAGTACTCTGCTGTCTTAGTTCCTTCTTGACTCTAGCCTCATCTCAAGGATCTGCCCACCAATACTCAGTCTATCTCTGTATCACATAGGGTTCTTCTTGTATTTAGAGCTAGCTTGAATGTCTCTTTTTCAGGTCTTATGGCTCTAATTCTTCTAACTTTGGCTTTTCTTTGTTAATCAAAAGGAAATTGAACCCAGCCTAATCAATGATGAGGTTATTTGGAAGGAGGTCATGGGTACTCTCTCAGTACTAGGTTACAACCGAAGGAGGTTTCCACATCCTTAACTTATCCCTGGTCCTCATCTTCCCAAAGAGGTACTGATCTCTAGGAGACTTAGACCATAGGACTAAGTAAAGTCACCTAAATGGTTGGTTAGGGAGGGGGTGAGATTCGAGAGAATCTCAGTAGCAAACAATACCATATTAATCATGCTAGATGGATGCTAATGCACTACACGTAACTTGTTTATTCTCTTGTTAATTAGTGACATATTAGCATGCTCAAAGCTAACTTCTTGATGCATGGCCGTGGAGACATAATCGACTCATCATGAATAGCAATTACAGCAGCTAAAACATGTCACAATAACATTCAATAGCATGTACACAGCAACACACAAGCATACAACATCAAGCAATGACAATAGGTAAGTTCACTACCTTGCACCTCAAGCTTTCCTCTTACTTTTCCTTTGACTCCCTTGACTTTCCAACCATGTGGGCATTCGGTCAGCATCACCAAACATCCTCTTGAATGTTCCAAAGGTCCTAAACATAACCACAATGATTATACAATCTATTAGAACCACTAGATTACATAATATTCAAGACTAGCTCTCTTGAACCCCAACCCTTTCTCTTGGTTTTAGGGTTTTCTTTCTAGCTTTTCTAACATAAATCTCATCATTTCCCTTCCTCAAGATCCATTTCTTGTCAATTAGGACCACTTTAGATGGCTTTAGATTCAAGAAGATCAAATCTGAAAATTTTGCTTCGAGGGTACTGTTCACACAGAAATTCCAAAATTTTTGCTCAACTTTGAAAATTCATAATTAATTCTAAAAAAATCAAAACTGAGTGGTTCTAAGTCTCACTGAAGTATCCTTAAGTTCTCTTTGAAGGAAAAATAGTTTTAAGAACCAATTCTACTCTGAACAGTACCATAATTGTATGGAATTTAACACTCTTCTAAAGGTTAAACTCTGTTTCCATATTTCAAACCCTAACTTTGAAAAATCACCATAAATCGTACACATATCAAAATGAAGTTTTCTACCCATGGATATAAAGCTTACATAGTGTACTTTAATCATGCCAAATTTTAGAATCAGATACAAAGAGTAACTTATTCAAAATAGGCATCAAATCAGATGCTACAACCATCACATACCTTGATCTTGAAGCTTGAATCTTGTTCCTTCTTCTTGGCCTTCACCCCTACATTTTTCTCTCTAAATTTTGGTAGAGTTTCCCCTTTTAAACTCAAATTGGCCAAAAATATGAAGGGGGAGAGGCTCTATTTATAGCCAAAATTTGGCTTGAATGGACTAAAATGCCCTTGGTGGCTAATAGAAAGAGTAAGGGCAATCTTGGAACTTTAAGTTAACTTTTACATCATTATTGCATCATCTTCTTACATCATCCTTACCTCATTCTTCTAGAAGATGTCACAAATGTGGTGGAGGAGAAGGAGGATTAAATCCTAGCCATCGGATCAAAACTTAATCCTTAAGTTTCCCTCGAATTTACTTGGCCCACATTTCTCTGACTTTCTTTATGGCCTTCCGGAGCTTTGAAAATTCTTCTTTCTACTTCATAAATTCCCTTTAATTCTAGAGAATATCTATGAATTTTCTTAGGCTATAACACTTCCTTTAAACCATGCATAAAAATTCATTTACCAAAATACCCTTTTATTGGCAAAACCGGCTCTTTAATTTATTAAAGCCACTCTACTAGCCTTTTGGTTGCAGAACTAATTTTATAAATTAGTACAACCTTTCAAATATTTAATCTCATTTTTGTATATATTTTTTAGGTCTCTTGCTATTTCAAATAATTACCTCGAACAATGTACTTTTTACCGGCCATAACCTTATAAATTCCATTTAAGCTGTCTCAGGGGTATTTTTGTCTTTTCTCTTCACAGAAGAGCCTTAGAATATTATTTTTCATTTTGTGAGATTTTCTTGGAATTCTCTGTATACTCTTCCATTTTTACCCCTGTTGGTCATAACTTTCTGAATTTACAGTTTAGTCCCTGCTTGGACCTAACTTCGTACAATCCTCTCTTTGAGGTTTCTAACTTAACCCTTGGCCTGTTTCTACTCTCTTTTCTCTTTTTGGACCTTTGAGACTTTACTGGAACCTCTAGCCTTGATTATACTTGAGCTCCTGAAATCTTTTACTTTGCAATTTAGTCCCTAAAACTGCTTTGACTTCCTTTCTCATCTTTGGGACTTCTGCTCAAAAGGGGTCTAGTAGCCTATTCAATTCAGGCTATTTTTGGTACTTCTAGGCCCAAAAGTTGGGATGGTACCTTGTTGATCTTCATCTTTCTTGATATGATGACCCAAGAACTCTAGCTTTCTTCTTGGCTACTTCTAACTACGGATCCTAAGCTCCATTAGAATAGGGATAGGCACTACAGGTGCCAAGGGTATCACTGGCTTGGTACTGGGTCCGGGAATGTTGCTCGGATGCACACTTGGGGTAACACTTTGGAAGTTTTAGGCCATAAAAATCTTAGATTGTATTTGGGAGATGTCACACCTTACTTATATAGTACCTTAACAGTCATTTAGAACCATTCCAAACCACTTTGGATGGTCTTAAACTTAAAAATTTCAATTTGGACGTTAATTTTCGGAAAATTACTGTTCACTGTCCAGTTTTCAGATTACAGGTCTAACTTTGAAAAATCATAACTAATTCTAGAAAAATCGTATGGAGGTGTTCCAAAATTCTACGGAAAGATATTTCAATACTCTTTAAGGAAAAAAATATTCAACTGAACTCATCCTCAGTGAAAATGTATAGTTTATTGGATTAAGATTACTATTTGTTTGGAAAAATCTGGACTTTCCAGATTCTGCGCCTTAACTTTGAAAATTCATATCTCTTCGTATACACATCCAAATGAGGTGATTTACCACTCATTTTAAAGCTTGGGATGTGCACTATAAGTATACCAAATTTCGTAGCTTAAATCATTCATATGATAGGTCAAACTGAAGCTTGAAACTAACTGCTCCATGACCTACGTTTTATCCCTTAACATCTCTTTACTTTAATTCTTTTTATTTCTTTGGCATACCTAACATGGGCTTACTTTTTCCCATTCATACTCATACATTCCTATACATAACATAAGCTTTATAATTAAATACATGGCATTCACAACATAAGTCATAACATAGGAGAATTATACATTGAATAATAATATCAATCATTAGCATCAATAACTCTCCACTTCTTCTCCTTGCTTCTCATGCCATTAGTGCCAACCATTGATTGACCTAGATGGTTGGTTAGGGAGGGGGTGAGATTTGGGAGAATCTCAGTAGCAAACAATACCATATTAATCATGCTAAATGGATGCTCATTTACTACACGTAACTTGTTTATTCTTTGGTTAATTAGTGACATACTAGCATGCTCAAAGCTAACTTCTTGATGCATAGCCATGGAGACATAATCTACTCATCATGAATAGCAATTACAGCAGCTAAAACATGTCACAATAACATTCAATAACATGTACACGGCAACACACAAGTATACCGCATCAAGCAATGACAATAGGTAAGTTCACTACCTTGCACCTCAAGCCTTCCTCTTACTTTTCCTTTGACTCCCTTGACTTTCTAACCATGTTAGCTTTTAGTCAACATCATCAAACATCCTCTTGGATGTTCCAAAGGTCCTAAACATAGTCACAATGATCATACAATCTATTAGGACCGCTAGATTACATAAAGTTCAAAGCTAGCTCTCTTGAACCTCAACCCTTTCTCTTAGTCTTAGGGTTTTCTTTCTAGCTTTTCTAATATAAATCTCATCATTTCCCATCCTTATGATCCATTTCTTGTCAATTAGGACCACTTTAGATGGCCTTAGATTCAAGAAGATCAAATCTAGAAATTTTAGTTCACGGGTACTGTTCAGGCAGAATCTCCAGAATTTTTTTCCTCAACTTTGAAAATTCATAATTAATTCTATAAAAATAAAATTGAGTGTTTCCAAGTCTCACTGAAAGCTCCTTAAGTAACTTTGAAGAAAAAATAGTTTCAAGAACCAATTCTACGTTGAATAGCACCGGAATCATACAGAACTCGACACTCTTCTAAAAGTTCAACACTGTTTCCAGATTTCAATCTCTAACTTTGAAAAATCACCATAAATCGTACACATATCCAAATGGAGTGTTCTACCCATGGATTTAAAGCTCACAGAATGTACTTTAAGCATACAGAATTTCAAAATCAGATATGAATAGTAACTAATTCGAAATAGGCATCAAATAAGCACGTAATTCTTCCAATTTCCACATAGATCCACTTGATATAACCGTTAATCCATGTGTTCTACCTAGATCTAACATCAAAACTTCCTCCCCCTAACATCATACATTTCGGCCAGCACCAAACCCTAAGGGGACCCATACTTTTCAACCGTATAAACTAAGAAATCAAGGCAAGGAACAATATAGAACAACCTACTAACCTCGGATCTAAGCTTGGTTGATCAAAGGAGGTAGCTTTCTCTTGGTTGCTCTTCAAGAATCCAAACGGCAAGAGTTTCCCCAAGGTGGCTGAAATATGGATCTTGCAAGAGGGGGAAGGTAGCTATTTATAGCCAAAACTTTGGCTTGAATGGACCAAAATGCCCTTGGTAGCTAGAAGAAGGAGTAAGGGCAATCTTGGAAGTTCAAGTGGACTTTTACATCATCATTGCATCACCTTATTACATCATCCTTGTATCATGCTTCGAGAAGAGGCCACATGTCACTAAAGAGGTGGAGGAGAAGGAAGATTAGATTACAACCGTCGGATCTAAACTTAGCCTTTAAGTTTTCTTCTATTTTACTTGGCCCACATTTCTTTGACTTTCTTTATGGCCTTCCGGGATTCAGAAAATTCTTCTGTCTGCTCCATAAATTCCCCTTAATTCTAGAGAATATCTATGAATTTTCTCAGGCCATAACACTTTCTTTAAGCCTTGTACAAAAATTGTTTACTAAAATACCCTTTTATTGGCATAATTGGCTCTTTAATTTATTAAAGCCATTCCACTGACCTTTTGGTTGCAGGACTAATTTTTATAAATTAGTATAATCTTTCAACCACTTAACCTCATTTTTACGTACATTTTTGAGGCCTCTTGCTATTTTAAGTAATTACCCCAAACGGTGTACCTTTTACTAGTAATAACCTCATAAATTCCATTTAAGCTGCCTCAGGGGTATTTTTGTCATTTCTCTTCACAGAAGAGTCTTAGAATATTATTTCCCATTTTCTGAGATTTTTCTTAGAATTTTCTGTATACTCTTCCATTTTTACCCTTGTTAGTCATAACTTTCAGAATTTACAGTTTAGTCCCTGCTTGGACTTAGCTTCATATAATTCTCTCTTTGAGGTTTCTAACTTACCCCTTGGCCTGTATCTAGCCTCTTTTCTCTTTTTGGGCCTTTGAGACTTTACTGGAGTCTCTAACCTTGATTATACTCGAGCCCTTGAAAACTTTTACTTTACAGTTTAGTCCTTGAAACTGCTTTGACTTCCTTTCTCATCTTTGGGACTTCTGCTCATAGGGGTCTGGTAGCCTATCTAATTTAGACTATTTCTTGAACTTCTAGGCCCAAAAGTCTGGATGTTACAGGGGATGAGATTTTAAGAAATCCCAATAGCAAAATTAACCAACTATATCACCAACAAGCATCATTATTATGCATAACCACTTTACCTACCATTAGAGAACTAACATTCTTATAATTTGGCAATCTCAAACATGCAAAAGCCAAGGAAATAAAATGCAAGGAGCAGCCACATCACAATCAAGAAAGTTCATCCACATAATAGCAATTAATCATGCAATAATCAACAATGCAAAGTTAATGTTAGTAGTTAGGTTCAACTTTGCTACCTTTCTCCAAATGCTCTTGATTTTCTTGTTCTTCTTCCTTGCTTTCACAATTACCAAACCCTAACATGGCAATCCACAAAGAAGGGCAGCAAAAATCATCAACCAAACTAAACAAGAACAAAAACACAACTTAAGGACAACTTTTGTCCCTTAATGCTTCCACCTTTGTTCTTTGAATTTTAGAGTTTGTTTCCATAAACCCTCAAAATTCCTTCTTGACTTATTCCTACATGGTTTTTCATGTAGATTTCAAATATCCACTTGGATTTAAGAAAAGAAAACTCCTTCTTCTAGTTTTGGTCTGACCGAACCATTAGGTTCATTTCCTAAAAATTTCAACTTTGGCTTTAATCCTTCTAACCCTTGTTCTTTAAGTTTATCCTACACCATTTTCTATTTTGAATACAATGGAAGCATCAAAACAAAGAAAAACACACCCTAGGGTCTAGTTCTTGCCTTGGCTGAAATTGTAACACCTCATGTTTAAATCAATTAACTTTCCTTGCGGAAGCATTTGGAATCACTTTTGAAGGCTATAATTGATGAAAAATCAACTTTGAAAATTTTCATTTACGGGTTACTATTCATTGTCACCTTAAAATGTGACAAACTTCGAAAATTCATAACTAATTATAGAAAAATTGAAATTGAGTGATTCTAAGTTCTACAGAAAGCTCTTTGGATAAAATTTTGAGGAAAAATAGTTTCTGAACTGATTGCCTTGAAATTCGAGCTTAATTTCCTTTGAAAAATTTACTGTTCATTTGGTCATTTTCGGATTTTACTGTATTTTTGCCTAACTTTGGAAAGGCATAACTTTCTGATCGATTATTAGAATCGAGCAAACTACCCTTCACTTTAAATAGAAACATCAGATCTCATTACTTGCCAAATCTTATGACCTAACTCACTCGTTTGATAGGTCAAACTGGAGCTACAAACTCACTGCTCCAGGACTTACGTTTTATCCCTTAACATCTCTTTAATTCTTTTTATTTCTTTGGCATACATAACATGGCCTTACTCTTTCCCGTTCATGCTCATACACTTTCATTCATACCATAAATATTATAATTAAATACATGGCATCATTGGCATCCATAACATAATTCACAAAATAGTAGAATTATACATTTATTAACAGTCTCATCCATTAACAAGAATAATTCTCCGCTTACTTCTCCTTGCTTCTCATGCCATTATTGCCCGTCATTGATTGACCTAAATGGTTGGTTAGGGAGGGGTGAGATTCGGGAGAATCTCAGTAGCAAACACTACCCATAAGCATGCAAGACATAATGCACATGCATGACATGTTATAACATTAACACATGAATGCCATGGAAAGTAAGCTAAAGCATTTCATGCTTCCATAACATATTGCCAAGGCAAAACATAACATAAACTTGTAAACATAACTTTGCAAACATTTCATCATAGCTTAGTCACATCATGGCAACACAATCACATCATGCAAGCATACATATCAAGCACATAGTATAGGTAAGTTCACTACCTTGTAACATGGCTTTCCCCTTGCTTTCCTTTGGTTTCCTTGTCTTTCCAACCATGTGGACATTCTGTCAACATCACCAAACATCCTCTTGGATGTTCCAAAGGTCCTAAATATAGTCACATTGATCATACAAACCATTAGGACCACTAGATTACATAAAGTTCAAGACTAGCTTTCTTGAACCTCAACCCTTTCTCTTAGTCTTAGGGTTTTCTTTCCAACTTTTCTAACATAAATCTTATCATTTCCCATCCTTAAGATCCATTTCTTGTCAATTAGGACCACTTTAGATGGCCTTAGATTCAAGAATACCAAATCTGGAAATTTTGCTTCGCGGGTACTGTTCACGCAGAATTTCCAGAATTTTTGCTCAACTTTGAAAATTCATAATTAATTCTAGAAAACTCCAAATTAAGTGCTTCCAAGTCTCACTGAAAGATCCTTAAGTTAAATTTAAATGAAAAATAGTTTCAGGAACCAGTTCTACGCCGAACAGTACCGGAACTGTACGGAACTCGAAACTCTTCCAAAAGTTCAACACTGTTTCCAGATTTCAAACCCTAACTTTGAAAAATCACCATAAATCGTACACATATCCAAATGAAGTGTTCTATCTATGGATTTAAAGCTCACAGAGTGTACTTTAAGTATGCAAAATTTCAGAATCAGATACACACAGTAACTAATCCGAAATAGGCATAAAATCAGGTGCTATAACCACCACATACCGTGTTTTAGAGTTTGATCTGGCTTGGAACCACTTGGCCTTTCTTTCTCCCTCTTCTTTCTCTCTCTAGAAACCATTTTGCAAGAGCTTCCCCATGGATTCCTTATGCTTGGACGAAATGGTAGGGAGGGGAGGGGGTATTTATAGAAAAACAGACCAAATCTGGACCGTTGATCTTAAAAATACGTGGCTCGATCTGGACCGTCCATTTTCTCTTTTGATCTTACGGTGACAAGTGTCCTATGACATCATGCTTACCTCATCATGATGACATCATGCTTACATCATCAAGCCACATGTCTTTAATCCGACCGCACACGTGCCTTGCATCCGACCGTACACGTGTCTTCCATCTAGCCGTACACATAATATTTTCTTTTTCTCATCTAACCGTACACTTGTCACTTTTATGTCCTTTCATCATTTATGGCATTAAAATAGGGAGAAAATAAATGGAAATTCGTGCAAAAATATCTCCTTAATTATTTCTCCACCTATCAAGCCAATCTTGCACCATATCAGATACTTTTCGGGTCCTGACTTACCCTGTACCACCAGGACATGTTCTGATACTATTTTCTCATCTTAATTAAGTACATATATGGTGCCACCTTAGAGGAGCATAGATGAAAATAATTAGCTCTACTGACAGGTTACTTAACCTTACTGAGTCATGCAGTAGAGATTTCGCTATAATGGGTAGACAAAAGATTGTCTAAAATATTCCCATACTGCGTTCTGATTTTTATGCTGTCCATAAATATCTTCTGGTGACTCAGCATGATGACTCGTAGGTGTCATGATTACGCTTGATGACTCAGCATGATGACTCGTCGGTGTCATGATTACGCTTGATGACTCAGCATGCTGACTCAGCATCGTCATGATGGCTTTTAGATATTTTCTTTGGTTTTGTCTCCTATTTAGGGGACAAAATTATTTAATATTTGACTGGAGCATTTTATTCAGTCCAGAGCTCCAAAAATTCATCCAAAAATATCATAAAATTCCTCCTATTCTAGAGAAAATCTGTGAATTTTCTCAGGTCATAACTCAACCTATAGCCCCACTTAAAAATCATTCTTTAAAATGCCTTTTTTGGGCACAACTGGCTTTTAAGTATTCTTAAAGCCATTTTGCTTGTCTTCTAGGGATGAGACTAATTTTATAATTTTCTACAGTCTCTTAGATCATACATCCCCATTTTACCATAATTTTCTGAGGTTTCCTTATGACTCAAACAATTAAATCTACCTCTACATCTTAAATTGAGCCATAAACTTCTAAATTCCTTTTAAGTTACCTCAGGGGTATTTTCATCATCTCTCTTCACAAAAGAGTCTTAGAATATTATTTCCCATTTTCTAGGATTTTCTTAGAATTTTCTAAGTACTTTCCATTTTTTACCTCTGATGGCCGTAACTTTCTGAATTTACGGTTTTACCCCTGCTTAGGCTCAACCTCATAAAACAATCTCTTTGAGGCTTCTAACTTAACCTTTGGTCTGTATCTAGCCTCTTTTCTCTTTCTGGGCCTTTGAGACTTTACTGGAGCCTCTAACTTTGATTACCCTCTAGCCCCTTAAAACATTCACTTTGCAGTTTAGTCCCTAAAACTGCTTTAACTTTCTTTCTCATCTTTAGGACCTCTACTAAAAAGGGGTCTGGTAGCCTATCTCATTTAGGCTATTTCTGATACTTCTAGGTCCAAGAATCAGGATGTTACAGAAATGGCCCTCAAGAAACATAACAAGGAAATCTCTTTAAAACAATCCACAATCACTTGGATCCACCTAGAATAACCGTGCTTTTAAGTGTTATAAACAAGTTTGAACAACAAAACCTCCTCCTCCACTCCTTAAACAATTCAGCCAGATCCAACAAAGAAGGAAAACCAACGTTTTCAACCATACAACACAAGCAAGTAAGGCAAGGAACAACTTAGAACCAAAAACTCACCTTGAATCTTGGTTGGATGCTCAAAGTTGGTGCCTTTTCCTCTTGGTTCTTCCTCAACTCTCTCTTGCTCTCACTTTCACTCTCTTGAGCAAAATATCCTAACTACCACATTAATCAAAGTTACAAGTGTCAATCCCCCTCTTCCTCTTGCTTTCTATTTCTTAATTAACTAATTCCAAAAGAAATTAATTACCAAAAGTGAAAATCCTCTCCACTTGAGGTGTGACACTTGGCAATTTCAAATCCTCTCCATTAGGAACTTGACACATGGCAAAATGTGAGCCATTTAAAGTACAAGGGTTTAGTCTTCACTTTATTGGTAGACTTTTACTCCGGGTTTAATCTCTTTTCTATAATTACAGTACTCTGGCCTCTGTAATTATTTTTTATCAAATCCATAATTTATTTTCCTCATTTTTATCTTCCCAAATTGCCCTCTTTGTCTCAAGATCAATTTCCCAATAATTAAATAAAAAAACGAATTTCCTTCTCTTTAGTGATTTTTCCACTTTTCCAAGAAATTGGGAAAAATTTTAGATATTTGAGGGATTCTTTTTAATCCCAATATCTCTTATAATTTCTTGGGGTATCATAGAAATTTTCTTAGAATTTTCCTTGTCTTAAAATACATTTATTTGAAATTTTCTAAATAAAAGCCCTTAAATTGGCCTAAATTACCCTTAAATTCCTTTGTAATTTCTCTAAGGGTAATTTAGTCATAAAACCAATTATATAATCTCATATAATTCTAAAATAATATTATCCTTATTTTTTCTTAATTTCCTAAGGCTTGGAAATATTTTTCCATAATTATCCTTGACCAATTTTTTCTTAATTAGTCAAATTTTCATAATTGACTTGGAAAATCATAACAAATATGTTCCATTAAATTCTTCTATTTCTCCTTATCATTTTTTGCCTTTAATTATTTAGAAATATTTCTTATTCTTAATTACCCTATTGCCGGATGTGACAGGATGCCTATCATAGTTCTAACATCTACAAGCAAAAGACCAAGCTCATTCATGATGCCAATATCCTAAGGAAGCAATTCAAAGAGGGTGATGAAGTGCTGAGGTACCAAGCCCCGTTCAAGTTCACAACAGAAAAATTCAAGACAAGCTAGGATGGAACTTACACAGTACTAAAGGTGTATGATTTTAGGATGATAGACCTGAAGGAGAAGGCCACATGCAAGTTGTTTCACTACAATGGTCATCTTTTCAAGCTCTATGAAGAGCCCACACAACCTTCATAGGGCCAGGTCATGCCTTTCTCTTACGCCTTACTACTAGAATGACTTAGGGTTTATTTGGAATCATTTTAGACCACATTGGATGGTCTTGGGCTCAAAAATCTCATTTAGGATGTTGAGGACGCTACTTTTCAGATTTTTACTGTTCATTTGGTAAGTTTCAGATTTCTGGTTCAACTTTGAAAAATCATAACTTAATCTAAAAAAATCAAAATGGAGTGGTTACAAATTCTGTGGAAAGCTCTTTGAATTCTCTTTCAAGAAAAAATAGTCTTCGAAATTAATTCCTTATGAGAAAGTCCCAGATTTTGGTAAAAATTTTGAACCTTAACATTTAAAAAATCACCAAAAATCACACAATTGGCCATTTTTAATTTACTGCCCATCAAATTGAAGCTCATGACATGAAATTTAAGCATACCAAATTTGATAAAGAAATTGGTTTGGGAACTTAATCAAAACGTGACTCCAAGTTAGTGTCCTGCTTAGGGTTATAGCATCCCATCATCATACATTTACATAACCAAAATATAATTGTTTCCTCATAGTTCACCACCACAATTACCCTTGAATTTACAGCTTCTTTTTTTGTGATTTAGCCTCTAAAATGTTAGGTTACATATGGGGGATGAGATTTCAATAAAATCCTAATAGTAAGATCAATCAACTAGAATATCAACATGCATTATTATAAAGCACTTTAACATTAGCTATCATATGAGAACTAATCTTTTTATAATAGGGAACCTCAACATGCAATAGCCAAGGCAACAAAATGCAAGGAGCAACCATATCAGAAATATCATAGTTCAACCATATAATAGCAAGCATTCATGCCATAAATAACATGCAAAGTTAACATTAGTGGCTAATTAAATCCCACTACCTTGATCCAATGCCCTTTAATTCTTTGACCTTCTTCCTATATATTCTCCTCAATTATCAACTCTAACATCACAAACCATAAAAGGGGCAGCAACAATTACAAACCAAACTATGCAAAACTCAAAAGCAAAACACAAGTAACCTTGATCCCCTTAAACTTTGATTTTTGGAGCTTTGTTTCTTTAAACCCTAAAAATTTTTTCTTGGTTCATTCCTACATGATTTTTCATGTAGAATCTAAATATACACTTGGATTTAAGAAAATAAATCTCCTTCCTCAAGATTCAGTTTGGCCGAACACCAGGGCTTGTTTCTCAAAAATCACAACTTTGATTCTAATGCTTTTGACACTTGTTCTTTAGGTTTACCCTACACCATTCTCCATTTTGAATACAATGGAAGCATCAAAACATTGAAAAACTTATCCTATGTTTCAGTTTTGAAAGTGGCTGAACCACTCTTCAAGTTTAACTATGAAAAACTTTTCAAAACAACACCAAACCACTTTAAACCACCTTGAATCATAGTGTTCTAGCTATGTTTAACTTTGATTGAGCTCAAGTTATTATTATCTTTTCGTTACATTATCCTATTGGAAATTGTGCCCTAGGGGCCAATCATTATGTTATGAACATTGTTGATTTATGAATTTATTAATTACGTTATCATATTATTTGCATGTTTACTGTGATGACTATCCTTGGATAACTCATGGTTTATCCTAAATGTCCCTGGTCAGTCATATATGTGGGAGCAGAGATGAAATAAGACCAGTATGACTTTAAAGATATATAGAGATATAAATTAAAGTCATAGGCACATGTAAGAGTACAAGGTGTTGGACCGACCCGCTATGAGAGAGTTGCATGGGTTAAGTCATAAGCTTCTCTCATATACAAACCAGTCACTGTGCCCTTTGACTTGAGATCATCATGGATTCCTACATGAGAAAAGCTCAGCTTTGACCTAGTCAAAAGTCACTTTTGATCGAGTGATCATAAAGACTATGTTCAGGCTTAGTGGTTTTTCATGCGGAGGAATGTGAATGGTCAAGATGGAATTTGTCCCTCACATTCGTAGAGAGATATTACTGGGCCCCTCGATGAGTGAGTCTGAGAAATGTATGGCCATACTAAATGGAAAGGTAGTTCCATTTCTATATTCAGACTACTCAGGGATCGAGAAAGTAACGGTCATGAATAGAAGGATGATGTTCTCCATGCCTCATCCATGACTAAAATGTCGTGTGACAAAAGGGACATGATATGGTTGTATGAAAGGTTGCATCGTTCAATGATCCTCATATGTTTTGGGTAGTCGTGATGTCTTGCTAGAGACCGCTTACGACTTGTGAGTCATTATAGTTAATGGCCCACTGCCAACTTCATATGGGCTTACAGGGTCGCACACAAAATAGCCTAACACGAGTTATGATGTCCAGATTCATCATTGAATCTAAGATATGTCCAGATTCAATGAATAATATAGGGTGGACGTGTGTGTATATATATATATAAATTCGTATATATATATTATATAAATATAAGAGATATTAATTGTTAGATTTAATTTATAAGGATAAATTAGATCTATGTAAATTAATTCTGTCATATCTTTATTTTTGAATTAAATAAATAGGTGAATTAAATCTGTGAGACGGATTTAATATAAACCGTATTTATTTAATTGTTCTCTTATCTGATTATGCAATATTTGATATTGTATTAATTTCAAAATTAATTTAGGATTAATTTCGAAATTAAATATCATTCATAATACCTATAGCATCCTATATATTTGATATTAGGGAGCTAGGGTTTGAGTGAGTGAGAGTGAAAGCACTTGCAAATAAGAGACGGCCGAAAAAAAAAAAAAGGAGAGAAGGGAGGACGGATTTTTGAAAACCCTAGACGGACAAAGACGCTAGCACGTCATTCGAGATTAAGGGCTATTCGTGTGGATACCGGTAGAGGAAGCCGACCGGAGTTGTTGACTTCGAACGACAAAGGAGGCGAGCAGAGGCATCCTGAACAGTAGAATCACCGAGCCACCAAGAAATCAAACACCGAAGGTAATGCTTCTTACTACTTGACTTAAATACGATCGGTAGATCTGGGCAAGGGATTGAAAGTTTTAAATTTTTAGTTTCCGCTGCGCGTCGTCTTTCAATACCCTACATGTCCATGATTTTGTGGTATTTTCTGGCCCTTTTTAATGATAATGGTGCTTAATTTAGATTAAGAGTCCTTACTTTAAGTTAGTGTCTTTTTGAGGATAAAATTGTCATAATTGGTTATTAATTGTATTCAATTGATTTCTAGGACAATTGATACTTCAATTTGTTGCTTTTTATTGTAGGACACTAGAGATTGGGGCCAGAATTAAAGAATTCAAGGCACAAGAAGCAAGAGAGGAGCCTCTGCCTCAGTTCGCTGCGGCACACTTCTACTTTCACCGCGGCGAACGTCGTCCGTCAAGAAGCAAAACTCTCTGCCATGATAGAGTGAACTTTGCCCGAGAGATTACTGGTGAGATTTCAATTTGGCGCCACGGCGAACTCTATTAATGCTGATACTCTGATCTTGTGTTGTGTCATCCTTTGGTCTTTGATCTTGGCTCCAATTCTCAATTGTCCTACAATAAAAAGCAACAATTTGAAGCATCAATTGTCCTAGAAATCAACTGAATACAATTAATAACCAATTATGACAATCTTAACCTCAAAAAGACACTAACTCAAAGCAAGGACTCTTAATCTAAATTAAGCACAATTATCATCAAAAGGAGCCAAAATGTATGATAAATACCCTTAAAATGATATGAAATAACATAGAATAATTGGGCTAAATCAATTGTGCTTCTCTCCAATTTCATTTTATTTTCCTAGATTTAGGTTTATAAATTGTATTCGGACTAATTCATTCATAGTAGTGGTCATTGTTACTATTTAATTGCAAATACTAGCTACTGCGATTGTTGTTTGCTTACCAAAATCTTTTGAGTTTCATTGATTGATGTCATTCAGTTTATTCTTCTGAATCAAATTCTATCAACTATTGCGATTCTTCTTTAATGAATCCAATTGGATAATTAGAGTTAATTGTTGTATTTGGATCTGATTGATAAGTTAGATCTTTTCTTCTAGTTCAAACTCCATAATCTGAATAGCAATGAAAGCTAAGTAGAGGATCCAAGGGAATGTTCATCACTGTATGTATTCTCTGTTTCATTCTGCCAACTTTCTTCCTTAATCCATTTCATAGTAAAAAGGAAAATCAAATAAACATGTTTTGGATACACTCTTCTTCTTTGATTCGAACTGAACATTAACTTCTATTTTTAATTTGTTCACACTCTTTTAATCAGAAGGTTAAGTAGCTCCCCTCCCTATGAATCTGACCATGGTCATGTCATATGTTGAAAGAACTAGGCAAATGGTGCAAGGACTAGCTCAAATAAATGCTCAAGAGACCTCTCAAGAAAAAGTGTTTCACTCCCAACTCTCAGGGGCAATTTCACTCGACATCCACTTAACTACGCTCTACCATATGCTTGTAATGGTTCTAAGCTATCTACTACCAGTGGTAACAACACAAAAGATCAATAGGACTTTTATTAGGTTGTAATATTGGAAAGGCAAATGAATGGAGGGTTAAATGCATGGATGTAATGGAAGGTAGATAAGGAGAATGGAAATCAGAATGAACCAAATGCTTGTATGCAATTGAATGCATAAGAGTATAGAAGACAACTCCATGAAGCTTACTTATTCCAATAATATATATATATTTTCCTATTCTCTTTCCTTCCTTTCTTTCCTTTTCCTTTTTTTTTTCTTTATATATTTTTTTCTTTCTTTTTTTTCTTCTTTTTTTTTTCCTTTCTTTCTTCATTTTTCTCCTTTCAGGAGAGTTAGTCGCGGCTAACAGGTTACTTCACCGTGACTAAGTATCACAAAATAGGCATACCTTTCTTTCAATTGATGTAAGAGGTCATCTAACTCAAGAAAAGATATGGATACAACACTATTAAGTTCATTTCTATGTGAAAAGGTGAAGAAATGAAAATGATGGGCTCAAAGGGTTAAACAAAGGATTAGTTTTTCAAGATTGGCTTTTTGGTTGAACTAGCTTTTTAAATGAATGCCTATGTCATCTCAAATGTCAATGCAAATGCAGCCTTCAGCAAGGACCAAGACAAGTTCAAGAGAACAATAGACTAAGTGGATGAGTCACACATAATGAAATAAAAAATAGGCTTAAATCCTTCCAACTAGGCTTTTTGTTCCTATCACCCTCATCAAGCCTAGTCTATGCACCACTCTTAGAACTTAATGCATATAACATTCACCCTTCATTTCAGCAAATAAGAAATCACAATCACACATAATGCAATTGAGATGCAAGATGTAACACCTTATGTTTATACCAATTAACTTGCCTTGCGGAAGCATTTGGAATCAGTTTTGAAGACTACAAGTTATGAAAAATCAAGTTTGAAAATTTTCTTTTACGGATTACTATTCATTGTAACCCAAAAATGTGGCAAACTTCGAAAATTCATAACTAATTGTAGAAAAATCGAAATCAAGTGATTCCAAGTTCTATGGAAAGCTCTTTGGATAAAATTTTGAGAGAAAATAGTTTCTAGACTGATTGCCTTAAAATTTGAGCCTAGTTTCTCTTGAAAAAGTTATCGTTCATATGGTCATTTTTCCATTTTCCACTTATTTTAGCCCAACTTTGAAAGGACATAACTTCTTGTGTGGTTATCAGATTCAGGTGAACCAACTCTCATCTTAAAGAGAAAAATCCCATCTATTTGCTCACCGAATTTCATGGCTATACTCACTCGATTGCTTAATTTGACTTTAGTCAAAGTTTAGGTCCATAATGTGGACTTTTATCCCCCTTGGAAGGATAAATTGTCTCACTGGACCAATTACTTGCATACTAATTCTCCTACCATATAATCATGCATATTGGACAACACTAGCATGCTTTCACATATTAACACATAAGCTAGCATATATCTATAACTTAAAACCTTAAAGCATACTCTTAATTACATTTATCCAACATAAGGTTTTTCTTCATTCTTCTTCTTGAAGCAAACTTAACTCTCCACTGTAGCTACTTCTGCTTGAATCAAAAATTTTCAACATAATTGCTCGGATTACTTTTCACTGTTTACATTCAGATTTTAGGTCCAATTTTGAAAAATCATAACTAATTCTATAAAAATCGTATCTCCTTGTGTACACATCTGATTGAGGTGATCTACCTCTCATTTTAAAGCTTGGGATGTGTACTATGAATTTGTCAAATTTTGTGGCTTAACTCATTCATTTGAGAGGTCAAACTGGAGCTACAAACTCATTGCTCCATGACTTGCGTTTTATCCCTTAACCTCTTTTTACTTTAATTCTTTCTATTTCTTTGGCATACATAAATTGGTTTTATGCTTTCCCAATCATCATCATACATTTCTATTCCACCCATAAATATTGTAATTAAATACATGGCATCATTAGCATCCATAACATAAATTACAAAATAAGAGAATTATACATTGAATAATAACATCATTTATTAACATCAATAATTCTCTACTTCCTTCTCCTTGCCTCTCATGCCATTATTGCCTACCATTGATTGACCTAAATAGTTAGTTAGGGAGGGGTGAGATTTGGGAGAATCTCAGTAGCAAACACTATCCATAAGCATACAAGACATAATGCACATGCATGACATGTTGTAACATTAACACATGAATGCCATGGAAAGTAAGCTAAAGCATTTCATGGTTTCGTAACATATTGCTAAGGAAAAACATAACATAAACTTGCAAACATAACTTTGCAAACATTTCATCATAACTTAGTCACATCATGGCAACATAATCACATCATGGAAGCATACATATCAAGCACACAATATAGGTAAGTTCACTAACTTGTAACATAGCTTTCCTCTTGCTTTTCCTTTGATTCCCTTGTCTTTCCAACCCTATGGATTTTCGGTCAACACCATTAAACATCCTCTTGGATGTTCCAAGGTCCTAAACACATCAATACATGATGCAAAACAATTGTTAGAATCAAGTCATCAACTTATATCTACTTGATTCTTTCTTGAACATACTTGAACTCTAGCTCTTGAGTTTCAATTCCAACTTTCCTAAAATTATTTCCACATACTTTTCCCACATAATTTTGTATGTAGAATCCATTTCTAAGCTCAAAACAATCAAAATCCAATCCTAACCATTCAGAATAGTCAAGGACAAACAGAATCACAAACTAAGGGAAAGTTGGATTTCTTGCAAAATCAACACAGAACCACTTGATTCTTGTTGTTTCTAAGCCTTTAAACATGCTTCTAACATCAATTTAATCTTCTCCTATTTTAATCAATTTCATGTAGCACTTCCACATAGGATTTCAATCATCAAAAATCCAATCAAACCAACCACCAGCTCAAAAATAACAAGGGAGGTAGAAACTACATAAAAACGGTACACATACCTTGTTTTAGAGCTTGATCTGGCTTGGGATCACTTGGCCTTTCTCTCTCCCTCTTCTTTCTCTCTCTAGAAACCATTTTACAAGAGTTTCCTCATAGGTTCCTTGTGCTTGGACGAAATGGAGGGGTGGGGGTATTTATAGAAAGCTAGAACAAATCCTGGCCGTCGGTTCCAATTCAATCTCGGCCATCCATTCTTTCTTCTTGAATAAGTAAGCTTTCTCTCTAAGAAATGTGAAGCTTGTCTAGGGTGATGTCATCTTGATATCATCAAGCCACATGTCTTTAATCCAACCGTACACATGTCTTGCATTCGACCGTACACGTGTCTTGCATCTAACCATACACGTAATATCTTCTTTTCCCATCTAACCGTACACTTATCTCTTCCATATTCCTTCATCATTTTGGCATTAAAATAGGAAAGAAATTAATATAAAATTCGTGTAAAATATAGCCCTTAGGTATTCCTCTACCTATTTTGCCATTCTGTACTGTATAGGCTACTTTTTTTGAGTCTTGACTTACCCGGTACTACTGGGACATGTTCTGGCACTATTTTCTCGTCTTAATTAAGTACATATATGGCACCACCTTAGAGGAGCATAGATGAAAATAATTAGCTCTACTGACACGCTACTTAACCTTACTGAGTCACACAATAGAGATTTTACTATAACGGGTAGACAAAGGATTGTCTAAAATATTCCCGTACTGCGTTCTGATTTTTATGCTGCCTATAAATATCTTCTACTAACTCAGCATGATGACTCGTAGGTGTCTGAATTCTTTCTATTGGCTCATAACTCCATTGATCTGTCTCTGGGTTTTATTCTTTCCCTTTCACCACGGGAAATTCCTCTAATTTTTCTTAGGTCAAAAGTCATACTCTAAACAGCTATTTTGACTTTCCTCGGATAGGATATAAATAGGGTTTAGATTTAATTAAAGCTAACCTTGTCAGTTTCTGGGGACTGAATTAATTTTACAATCTGTGTAAATTCCTCAACTACTGTTCCCCATTTTTTCCTGATTATTTGAGGCCGTCTCATAGCTTAAATAATTCAATTTAAGTTACTATCTCAAATTGTCCAAAACCCTGGAATGACTTCAGGGCATTTCTATCATTTCTAGCCTTATATAGACTCTAGGATCCTATTCCCATTTTTCTGGAATTTTTCTAAGTCATTTGGGCCCTTTTTACTAACTCTGAGCATTGGCTAACCAGAACTTTTATTATTTACAGTTAGGTCCCTACTTGGCCTCAGAATCTTTTCTTTGCAATTTAGTCCCTCTTTAAGCCTAACCTTCGGAACCATATCTTACAAGTTTCTGGCATAACCTCTGGCTCTTAGTTGTTTCTAGTTCGTCATTCTTTAGTCCCTGAACACTATTGTTTTACACATTTGCCCTTGGAAAATCTCTTTTTCCTTCCGAGGGATCTCCGAGACTTTCGTTGCATTGGACTTAGTAATCATCGTTTCCTTGTGCTATTACTTGTATCTACGAGCTAAAATTTAGGATGTTAAACAAGACAGCCAATTCAATCTAAAAGTGCATAAAAATTTTACAAAAATTTAACCTACAATGAGTCCTTTTACTAAAAGAGAGTTTGAAAACTAAACACAAACAAACGAACACAACACAAAACTAAACAAACAAAATACTAAACGCTCCCCCCACTTAAACCCTGCATTGCCCTCAATGCAATCCAAAAGCAAGACTCAACAGTATGTTTGGAAATGCAAAGAATAAGGTGGAAGGATAAAACATCACACAAAAAGAATTTAAAAACTACTTGTTTTCTACTGGTATATCCCTCCCCCACACTTGTTCAATAACATAAAGCAGTGAATTCAATGTAGATAACTAAGAACAAGGAAGAGAAGAGATACAACTTTAATCATGGAGGCTTGTAACTAGTGTGGTAGAGGTGGAGGCGGTTGGCCCTTGAGTAAAAATGCTTGCCAAAGCCATCCTTCAACTTGTATTTTCGATTTGAAAGCTTTGATACTACCTCCAAAGGTCCTATCCAAGTGTCTTTGAAGTCTTCAAGAGGTGTGGAGTAGGTAGGAACATAAGCCATGACATAGTTACCAACATCATACTCCTCTTTATCAACTTGAAAAGCTCCCTTGGCAAGTGTCTTGGGATCCAACATCAAAGCATGTAGTGGAAGAAGTGGACTCATCACTTGTTCAGCTGGAGGGTCTAATGATGTCTCTTTTTCTGATGGTGGTGATGAATTTCACACAAGACTTTGACAGGTTGTCCTATCTCCTTTAGTGCTTTAATCAAATCCAATGGCTTCTTAGGTTGAAACCTCACTGCTCCACTACACCCTGCAGAATCATCACAAGAAGTACCTTTCTCTAGCACTTTGGGTTTAGTGGGAGGTTCAACAAGTATAGCATTGTTACATGAGACAATACATGGAGTGGAAGAAGTGTAATCCAATGAACAAGCATTAGAACACAACACATCACTACCATGGGAGGGGGAAATAGAAGAAGGGATAGAGTAGGGGTAATAGACCATGAGTGCATTAGAAGTTGCAACGACCTTATGAGGAGCTCTATCATTGTTAACATGCAAATCATCATCAATTTCATCAATAAAGTGCACATCATGCAAAGAATAATCTTCATTAGGTTGCTTCATGCTTTTATACATGTTAAAATGATCACCTATACTCATAGTGATAGAACCTTCCTTCATTTTAATTCCAGTATTAGCAGTTCTCATGAAAGGTCTACCAAGAATTAATGCACCTTCATTCATGCTTTCCTTAGACATATCTAAAACATAGAAATATGCAGGAATAAGCAAGTCCTTAACCTTCCTCGAGCACCCTATATGGATATCTAACAATGTGGTCCGCTAATTGCAACATAACACTAGTGGGCTTAAGAGTAGTGATACTTAGGGACTCATAGACTAACTTGGACATCATATTAATAGCAGATCCTAGGTCTAGTAAGGCTTTTGGAATAGTGGTCCTTGCTATAGTGCAAGGTAAGGTGAAACTCCCCGGGTCTTGACATTTAACCGGTAATTGAGGCTTAAAAAGTGCACTAACATTGGAGGGTAGTTGGACCATCTAATTAGGCTTGAACTTCTTTTTATATTTACACATATCCCTCAAAATCTTAGCATATTTAAGTTGAGAGGCCAACTCAAGTAAAGGTACATTAACTACTAATTTACTAAACAGCTCAAACAAGTCATCATCTTTCTTTTTAGAACTAGCTTTTTTCATGCCTTGAAGATAAGAATATGGAAAGGGAAGTTCTTAAAGATTTACCTCATTACCTGTATTGCAAGTAAATTCTTAAGTATGAGGTTGACTCCTTTTAGCAGCTCCAACATCCTCTTTATCATTCACAAGTGTATTGGCCTTCTTCTTTAAGATGCTCTTCTCTTACATACTGTCATATGAGGGTATAGCTATAGAGGTTGGTTCTTGAAATTGCAAATCTTCATCCAACGCTTCCTCTTCATCTTCACTTTCATAATCTCTGTCCCCAACTATCTTGCCACTTCTCAAACTTATGGCATTTATGCCTTTATGAGTGGGATTAATCACAGTATTGGATGGCAAGTCTCCTTTCCTAGCAACCTCCTCACTTTTAGAACTTACCATTTGAGTAACATAAGCTTGGAGATTGTTGTTTTTAACCTCAAGTTGCTCCACATTATCACATAGCTTGCTCATCATCTTCAATAAAGTGTCCTCTCTACTTGGTTCTTGAATTGGGATCTCTCTTGTTGTAGACGGTCCAGCATAATTGCTCATAGAAGTATTCCTAAACTGTCCTTGAGAATTCCCAGCACCTCTATACATGTTTTCCTTGCCTTGACCACCTTGAAATCCTCTATTGTCATTGCCACTCCACTTAGATGTGAAGTCTCCTCTCCAACCATTGTTGTAGGTGTTTTGAGAAAATTGGTTGGCTCTTTGGAAGTTCATAGCAGCTATATCTCTAGATTCAACTATAAAGGGACAATTAGGAGTAGTGTGCATAGGACTAGCACATACATCACAAGTGGTAGGGACAAGAGCTTGAGTCATGGGAGGAGTGTGTAAGGCTTTAACTTGGTGGCTTTATTGAGTTTGCATGGCCTTTTGCATACATACCATTTGATCACTTAGAACAGCCAACTGATTCCGAATTTCATCGATTTACCAAGCCCCTACTCCATGTACTTAAGTAGTATCTCTAACTCCAAACTGTTGATTATTTGCAGCCATCTTCTCTAACAAATCCCAAGCACCTTGAGAAGTCAAATCAATTAAAGAACCACTAGTAGTAGCATCAATGGTAGACTTTTGATGATCTAGCAATCCATCATAGAAATATTGAACCAAATATGGTTGAGAAATCTGGTGATGTGGGCATTTGGCAAGGAAGGCTATAAATCTTGTCCAATCATACAAACTTTCTCCAATCCCTTATTGAACACTGTAGATCTCCTTCCTCATTCTAGCTGTCCTTGAAGCTAGAAAATACTTTTCCAAGAATTGCTTCTTCAATTGCTCCCATGAAAGTGTTGCAAAATGTTGAGGCAACATGTGCAGCCATTCCTTAGCCTTGCTTTCCATAGAAAACAAGAAGGCTCTACTCAGTACATCATCTAAGTGGGCTCCGGGAGGCTTCATGGATGAGTGTATCATGTGAAGGTTTTAGAGATGCCTATGTGGATCCTCTCCTGCATTGCCATGAAATTTAGGTAAGGCACTTATCAAAGCTCCTTTCAATGGAAAATCAGTATTAAAATTGTAGAAGCCATAAGGATTATAATCAAAATTAGAAGAATTCATTTCTCTTATGCTTCTATGCCTAACATTAGCTCTATTGTTTTCAGCTTGTTACTGTTGTACATTGTTATTCAAATTAGGCCTTTCTTCCTCTCTATGAACCTCATTAACCCCAAGTGGTTCATTATCTTTAGACATAGTATTCTTATCCATGATATTGATGGTCTATGTAATTACCAAGTGAAGAATTAGATTTAGAAAGCTCAGATGAATCACAAGAATATGCAGAATGTAGTGAAAATGGAGGTGTACATGGCATAGGATGTTCAAAATGTAAACCACTAGTACCTTCAAGTAATCTTTCTTTCCTAAGTGCTCTCAAAGTCTTATTTTTTTCAATGTCAAGTGGCAAAAGTATTTCTTTTCTAGATCGGGTCATACAACACTTAGACCACTTTAAGCAATTAAGCACCCAAAAACAATTCAATCTTCAAGAATTCAAAAATTTGAAAGAACCAATCAAAGAATCAATGAATTCAAGTCAATAGCAGTTAAGATACTAATTCAATAAAGTTCAAAGAATGCTATAGAAGATAGTTTAGAAAAGTCCCTGAAAGTTCTGCAGAATGGAACTTTGTCATGACTAAAGGTAGTGTTAGTCATGGTGAAAAAGTTTGGCTGAATTGAACTTCTCTTTTCAAGTTTTAGTTACAACGAATAGGGTAATTCGCTGCGGCGAACAATTTGGCAGAATCAAATGCCTGATGCAGAACAGAGTAGATTTCAATTAGTTCCTATCACAACCACTTCCCAACTCACTAAGACAACTTCCAACAGCAATTTTCCAACAGATGCACAAGCAAGAACACCAAACAAATCAAAGACTTAATGATACTCTAAAATTTTTGTGGGATTTTCAGAAAATTTCCTCAGAAACCAAAAATCACAAGTAAGGAAAACTACAGCAAAACTCAGTCACAAAATAATATTTGGACACACAATTACCAAAGAGCTAGGCTCCCTAGCAACGGTACTAAATTTGATGAAGCCCTGTCATTGGACTCTCAAATAAAACTAAACTAAATGCAATATAGTAGCACTAACATAGATGTCGATCTCTTGAGGAGCCTTTGAATGCCTTAGTAATCTTATCACAAATATCAATTTAACCAAGTATGATATATGAGGTATGTATATAACCAGTGATTATATCAAAACCTAAGTACAACTATCTAAACTCTTTGTAATTTCTATATTTTAATGAATGAAGTGAATGCAATATATGAATTATCCTTGATGGTCAAGTTCACCAATCATCCTAGTTCCTCTGTTCATTGAGTTCAGTTCCTTTACTAGACTCGGTTTATGAAGATCTTCTACAAACAATGAATTCAATGAGGTAGAACCCTAAACCATCAAACTCACCTAAATGTCTAATATGGATTATGTTCTGCAGAAGGTATTTAACTCTCTTAATTAACAATGCTAGCACCCTAACTGGCCAATCAAGAGATTCAAACACTTGACAAGAAAGAATCAATATAACAGAAGGAAATATCAATTCAACTAATCAATTAAAGTGCATAATACAATCCAAATCTTAGTCTCAATGTAAAACAACTAGATTACACCTCTCTACAATCACAAATCATTGATCTAAACCATAGAAACTACAATCTATGAATATAGAGAGTGAAACTAAGATTAAGGTAGAAGAAACTCCCAATTACAGCTCCAGGAACTCAGATTGGCTTCAATAAACACCAAGAAATGGAGATCTAGGCCCTGTTTGGATAGCAGGCCAAACCATGGTTTGGAGACCCAAACCATGGTTTGGGGAAAAAGCAACCCAAACAGGCACAAATTATCTAAAACCATGGTTTGGGTCAAAACCATGGTTTTGGAACCCAAAACCATGGTTTAGGGAGACGTGAATTCATTCTGCTTCTGGCTCAAATTGGAGAGTATGATTGTGCCTATTAGAGTAAATCTCAACAATAATATGACTTTAACACCCCTTAATTAATTTTTTATAAACATATTTAATCTTATATCTTATAAATAAATATACACATTAATTATTTATTAATTACATTATCTTATGTATTATTAATTATGTTGGTAAAAAATATATTATTAACAATTTTATTCCTTCAAATTAAAATATATCATACAATCTATATTTTATGTAATTATCATATTAACTTATGCTTTTTTTAATAATTTGTACATATAAAAAGTGCTTTTGATAACAATTATCTAAACACTCTCACTTCTCAGAATCACTTTTTCACAAAATCTATTCTTCACAAAATCTATTTTTTCTAGAATCTATTCTCTAGAAGCTATTCTCCAAACTATGGTTTGGTTTCATCCAAACACACCCCTAGCCTCTCATGACTAAAATCACAGCTTCACCAAGTTCTGCAACTTCCATGGCTATAGCAGCAATGATCTAAAGGGAAATGGAGGAGAATAATCAGTGGAAATAGAAGAATTAGGGTAGAAATGGTGGATTGATGATGGAGAATGGTAGGGGAGTGAAGAGAGACAAAGTGGGAGAGCTCTGGACGGAGAAAACAAAGCTTAAATGGAAGAAATCGCAGAATCCCGAACTGGCGTGCGTTCTGGAATTTAAATCTGGAAATTTCGAGTTTTGTCATGACTAATTAATATGTTGGTCGCGACTAACTTAAAAACAACACCGTATGGATAAGTGATAGTGTTTCCTTTGTGATGATCATTAGTCACGGCGAAAACAATATTTGGTCACGACTAATATAGGCAGACCCTTCTTCCAACGTTCCTTCGATCCTCTAATCACCTACAATATTCAAATTAAGCTCATAGTCATCGATTCTCGGGTATGTGGGATACATAGGAGTCAATGAATAAAGTAAACTCAGGAATTAACATATAAAAGCACACAATTGACCATTATACCCCTTATGCACAATAACATCTATCTTAACCCAAAATAACACAATTAAAGACCACAAAAGCATAAGTTTGGATTGGGAAACATGTATAAAATATGAGACTTATTAGTCTTTACTCTTGGCTCTTTTTCTTAAGTGTCTTGAAATAAAAAGAAATGGTTTGAGGTATCGATTCTCCCAAAAATCAATTAAATCAATCAAACAACACTAACTCAGAACAAAGACCCTCAATCTCAATTACGTACAAATATCATTAAAAGGAGCCAAAAAGTGTAACAAAAACATAGAAAATGCTATCAAATAGTTTAAACAATTTGAGCACAATCAAATTCCCTCACAATTAGTCCTTTATACTCTTGGACAAAGCCCAAAAATGATTCAAAAAGATACCAGTGCAATGAGAAACACTAACATGATTAAAGATGATAGTAGAAAATTAGTAAGAAATTCCCACAGAGATTGACAACGGTAAAACAAAGATATGCTAAGAAAGTAAACACTATGGACATTTAATCATAAAGATTGAGCAAAAGAGATTTATCTCAAGGATATGTGCTTAGCTCTCAACTCACTTGTCTTGGGATTATTTCACTCTAAGTCTGTTCAGTCCAATCTCTACCATAAGCTTGTGATAATTCTACCTCTCCACCACAAGAACCACAAATTGCAAATCAAGAGGACTTTGGGGTTTGTAAATTTTAGTGATGGTCAAGTGAAATGGGTTGAATAAAATAGAAAGAGGAGTTCAGTACAAGCATAACAATTATTCTATCCATAAAACAAACATAAACGTTCCTGAAGAAAGGAGCTATTAATAATAATAAATTTTTTTTAAGAATAAAATGCCAACTTTCCCTTGTTTTCACTATTTATTTTATTTCTTTCTTTGGCTTTTCTCACATTTTTTTTAACATAAAACCAAGGCCAAAATGGAATAAAATATTTACAATTTATTTGTATACATGTACTCAAAGTGAAGGTCCAAAGGGGTCGGCAATGATAAACTGTTTGGGCTTGTGTTTAGGTAATAAGGGTTTGGAATCGAATGCCTCTGTCATGTTCACAAAATGTTGATTCATCAAGCTTTGATTAAGAATTAAAACAAGTTCTAGAGAAATATGAAACTAACAGATTCACACAATTTAACAAATTCAGGCCCAAATATCCCTCCAACAAGGCTAGTATCTCAATTAATCAATCTCAAGGTTCAAAAGCATATAATCCTATTTTCAAAGCATACCCGCACTTACTCTTTGTCAAAAACAGTGGGATATGACCAGTCTAAGTTCAACCTTCATTTAAAAGCATGGGTAGTTTTCTAAAGACACAAGTATAATTTGAATTTTCCTACAATATTTTAAAAATACAGGAGTATTAAGAATCTAAACCAGGAGGATTTCCGAAGGAAGAAAAATGAAATTGCAAAGCATTTAAGGTTTTTTTTAACACTTCATCGCGGTGAAGGAAGGAGTGTGCCGTGGTGAACATTGGCCAAGAAGGAAGACCTGGTAACAGGCCTGCTTCGCTGCGGCGAAGTGTGGTCGAGAAGTGAAAATAGTTGAGAAAGAAGTGCTTCGCTGTGGCGAAGGAAGGAGTTTGCCATGGTGAAGGTTGGCAGAAAGACCGAATGTGTCACACCTTACTATCGGATAGTATCCACTTAGGGTTTAATAAAAACCATTTTAGACCACATTGGATGGTCTTGGGCTCAAAAATTCATAAAAACGCTGATTTTCGGATTTTTACTGTTCATCAGGTAAAAATCCAGTTTTCTGGCCCAACTTCAAAAATTTATAACTTATTCCAAAAAAATTGAAATAAGGTGGTTCAAAATTCTATTTAAATATATTTAAGTCCTCTTTCAAGAAAAAATAATCTCATTATCTAATTCCTTATGAAAAAGTGTCAGGTTTTTGTGAAAGGTAACACTGTCCATTTGCCAAAAACCCTTTTTCCAGATCCTGAACCTTAAATTTGAAAAATCATTAAAAATCGTATACTTAGACATTTTTAATGTACTACATATCAATTTGAAGCTCAGGATGTCAACTCTAACCATACCAAATTTCGTGCAGAAATTCGCTCAGTAACTAAATAAAACATGGTTCTAAACTAACATCCTGCTTAGGGGTTACAACACCAACCATTGATAATTATACATAACCAAATGTCCATGAATTTTTATGGTGTAACACCATAATTTAGCCTCTAATCTGCAGCTTGCTCTTGAGAGTTTCAGGCCCTAAAATGTTACATTATATTTGGGGGATGAGATTTTTGAAAATCCCAGTAGCAAGATCAATCAACTAGAACATTAACATGCGTCAATTACAAGCATTCCAACCTTTTGCTATTAATAGGGAACTACTTTACCTCATACATGTAGCACTCTAACATGCAATAGCCGAGGCACATAAAACAAGGAGTATAGCTACACAATCATCATCATCCTCATCATTTAGTTCAACCACATAATAGCACATGAAATTGCATAGCAATCAATGCAACATTCAACATTAAGGCTAATTAAATCTTACTACCTTAATCCAATGCTCTTTGATTTTCTTGCTCTTCTCTCTTGCTTCCACAAATGCCAAGCCCTAACATGGTAATCTACGAAGATGGCAGCAAGAATCATCAACCATTCCTCATGAAAAAAATCAACAACATAAGACAAGTAACCTTTAAACCCCTTAAAACTTCCATCTTTGTTCTTGAATTTTTAGAGTTGGTTTTCATAAACCCTAAAAATTCCCTCTTGACCTTTTCCTACATAGTTTTTCATGTAGATTCCAAATATCTACTTGAATTTAACAAAATAAATTTCCTCCTTTCAGTTTCAGCTTGGCCGAATCATTAGGGTTCCTTAACCAAAAATTTCAACTTTGATTCTATGACTTCCAACACTTGTTCTCTAGGTTTACCCTACACCATTTTTCATTTTGAACACAATGGAAGCCTTAAAACTTTGAAAAACATATCCTAGGGTTCAGATCTTGCCTTGGCCAGAAATAACACTCAAGGAAATAACCATGAAAAATGCTTCAAAACCAACTATAATCACTTGCAAACACTAGGATCTAACTTGTGTTGTTGTGTCTTAACAAGATCTAACAACCAAACTTCCTTCCCCACTCAATAAAAATTTCATCCAGCACCCAAAGAAGAGAGGAAACCAAAATTTTCAACCATCAAAAGAAAGAAAACAAGGCAAGGATCCAATTAGAACCAAGAACTAACCTTGAATCCTTGGTTGTATGATCAAGTTGGTAGCTTTTCCCTTGATTTCCCTTTGAACTCTCTCTTTTCTCTCTAGGTTTCCTCTTGCACGAAATAATGATATGATTTAGGGGAAGGATAAGCTCAATTAAGGCACCAAAAATATCCCAACCACAATCATAAATGAGTTGCCAAGTGTCACCCTCCTACTTAGTTTTGAAACCTCTCTCTTAATTAAGTAAATTACAATGTAATTAAATTCCAAAGTCAAGATCCTCTCCAGTCAAGGCTTGACACTTGGAAATATTTAATTACCATCCATTGAAAGCTTGACAAGTGGCAACTTGTGGGCCAAGTAAAGTGCAAGACTCTGATTAACACTTTATCGGTGCACTTTTACTCCGAGTTTAACTTCTTTTCTATAATTACAGTGCTCTGGCCTCTGTAATTATTTTTTCTCATATCCATAAATTATTATCCTTATTTTTTTCTTCCTAAATTGCCTCTTTGTCTCAAATTTAATTTCTCAATAATTAAATAAAAAGAAAAACTATTTTCCTTCTCTTTAGTGATTTTTCCACTTTTCCAAAGAATTGGAAAAATCCTAGATACTTGAGGGTCTTCTTTTAATTCCATAATATCTTATAATTAACTTTGAGATACCATAGGAATTTTCTTGGGATTCTATCCTACTTAAATATATTTATTTGGAATTTTCCAAATAAAAACCTTAAATTAGCTTAAATTGCCCTTAAATTCCTTTGTAATTTCTCTAAGGGCAAATTGGTCATAAAACTAATTTTATAATCCCATATAATTCTCAAGAAACCTTTCCTTATTTTTCTTTAATTTTTTGAGACTCGAAATTATTTTTTCATAATTATTCTTAACCAATTTTTCTTAATTAGTCAAACTTTTCATAATTGGCTTGGAAAACTATAATAATTATTTTCCACCAAAATTCTTCTATTTCTCCTCGTCATTTTTGGCCTTTAAATATTTAAGAATATCCTTATTCTAGTTGTCATATTACTGAATGTGACATTTCTCCCCCTTTAAAATAAATTTCGTCCTCAAAATTTAAAGTGCATGTTATTGGAAAAGTTCAAAATACTTTTCCTCTGTCTTAGCCTCTATCTCCCTCGTAGCTTCTAGTATAAGACCTCTCTAGACAACCTCAACTAGTGGAAACTACTTGTTTCTCAGCTGTCCCACTTTCCGATCGGTGATTCGCTTTAGTCTGATCTCAAAGACGGGTTGTCTTGGAGCCCAATGTCATCATAGCTTATGACATGTGTCAGGTCTAGATGGCACCTCTTCCATTAGGAGACATGGTAGACATCATGAATTTGACTTACATTCAGGGGAAGGGTCACTTGTAACCTACTGGTCCAATCTTGGACAAAATTTGAAACAGTCCATCGTAGTTTGAACTTAACTTCTTAAACTTTAGGGATCGACTAACTTCCATTGTTGGTTACACTTTAATCACCAACCTTAATCTTTAACGGTCTCCTTTAATGTCTGGGTAGCTCTTTTGTCTACTTTGAGCCGTTAGAAGTCTTTGCTAAATAACTTTAGTCTACTGGGAAGTCTGATCCACTATCTTAGGACCATACTTACTTCTTTCATTGAACTCTATCCAGCACAAGGGAGATATACACTTCCTCCCATAGAGTGCTCCGTATGGTGCCATTCAAAATACTTGCATGCAACTGTCATCTTAAGCGAATTCGGCTAACGGTAAGTACATATCCTAGTTACCACCGAAAACAAGCACATGTGCTTGTAGCATATCTTCTAACATCCATATCATTCTTGTGTCTTCCCATCCGTCTCAGATGGTAGGCTATACTAAAGTTGAGAGTAGTATCCATTTCTTTCATAAGGACTTCCAAAACTTCAAGTAAATCTTGGGTCTTAGTCTGAAACCGTACTGCTTAGGACACTCAGTAGCCTAACAACTTTCTTAACCTTCATCTTCTATTATCTGCTAGACTTATTGCATTCTTGCCAAAATGGCTAACATTTCTGGCTTTTGCACTTCCTCATACTCTTTTCAGGGTCACCCTTCCTTGGGCTACCTTTGCTTGAAACACTTAACTAAACAGTACTGACTAGGAACTGAGGCACTGATTCTGATAGGCTCAACCCTGGTACTTTGTTATCTTAGGCCCTTTCCTGATCTATCTTTAGTCGGGTCTTTTCCGCTTACATTCTTGTCTCTCGCCTCATCTTAAGGATTTATCTGTTAATACTTAGTCTGTCTCTGTATCACATAGGTTCTTTCTGTATCTGGAGCTAGCCTGAATATCTCTTTTTCAGGTCTTATAGCTCTAACTCCTCTAACTTTGGCTTTCCTCTTGTCAGTCGGAAGGAAATTGAATCCAGCCTAAATAATAGTAAGGTTTTCTGGAAGGAAGTCGTGGGTACTCTCTCGGTGTCGGTTTACAACCGAAGGAGGTTTCCATATCCTCAACTTATCCCTGGTCCTTATCTTCCCAAAATGGTACCATGCTCTTAAGATCTTGGGAGACTTTTGACTATAGGACTAAGTATAGTCACCTCCTCTCAGTTGGTCACCTAACTGATAATTCCCCAAAACTGTTCCAAGAACCAATACCATTCTCTTAGACTTTATGCCAATTCCCTAGGCTACCTATTTGTCTCTTTAGGTGCCTAAGTGAAAGAGAGCCTTTCTTATCGTTCGCCTTGGGGTTCTCAATCAAAAATAAATCCAAGCTATGCAGTATAGTGCAAACTCAGGTCGTTTCACTTTTGGGAGCCTTTATTAATTACCTAAGCTAGACTAAATGCCATGCAATGTAATGAAAGGGGGTTTTGGGTTTTTAAGATTTAAATGAATTGATCCAAAACTGAATGCAATGAAAACAAACCTAAGATACTATATTTTTAGTGTATTAAGATAATAATGATGTAATGGAAATGATTGATAGGAAATCTCTTGAAAATGGTTTTGATGGCAATCATAGTTCACTTAAATATTGGGAGTTTCACAAATCCATTAGGTTTTCTTAATAAGAACCTCATTAACTCAATGAGTCCAAAGCTTACATTAATGAACTCATTAATGTAAACTTTGTTTAGCTTCCCTAATGTGTAAATTGGAATGATCATGCAAATGGCTTAATGAAACACAAAATCAACTCAATACCCAAACACAACTATGCAAGATAAGAGAGAATCATGAGAGAGACATTAAGCATACATGCAACTACATATATTTAAGCTCAAAGTTCAACATCAATCAATCCAATATACAAAAGATAATCAGTAACCACTGATTACAGAATTAATCAAAGTATCTAACTAAGAGTTTACAATTCCTAGACCTAGGAAATCATAAATGCCTAGCTAAAAACTGAAGATTAAAACTAAAACTCCCCTTTGAAGCTTAGGAACTCATGCTACTCCACCATCTTCAAGAGTTGATAAACCCTAGCCCTCCATAGCTTCAAGAAAAGCTCCAACTGAAGTGAATCTGTCGACCATGGTAGTTGGGAGTGGAAGGAAATGAGATGGAGTGAAGGAAAGATGAAGGAAATGGATGGGGAAGAAGATGGAGATGGAGAGGCAAGAGGATGGGAGAATAGAGGGGTTGGAGGTGATGGAATGGAGTGTATGGTCGAAAATAGGGTTTCTAAGGGTTTTAGGGGTCCATCTGGGTCGGATCATATGATTAGAAGCTCCATTTTCGCGTTCTGATCCGGATCTGGCGTTGCTGATACGAAGAGTTCGCCACGGCAAAGCATGCCCGAGAGGAGCTCC
Source organism: Neltuma alba (assembly GCF_004799145.2). Lineage (NCBI taxonomy): Eukaryota > Viridiplantae > Streptophyta > Magnoliopsida > Fabales > Fabaceae > Neltuma > Neltuma alba. The sequence continues at coordinate 155,683 of NW_021635149.1, forward strand.
GCCTAATCTTGTGATTTTGCCGCGACGAAGCTATAAGTTGGCCGCGGAGAACTCTGCCCGAGAGACTACTGGGGAGATTTCAATTTGGCGCCGCGGCAAACTCTATTAGTGCTGATACTTTGATCTTGTGTTGTGTCATCCTTTGGTCTTTGATCTTGGCTCCAATTCTCAATTGTCCTACAATAAAAAGCAACAATTTGAAGCATCAATTGTCCTAGAAATCAACTGAATACAATTAATAACCAATTATGACAATTTTAACCTCAAAAAGACACTAACTCAAAGCAAGGACTCTTAATCTAAATTAAGCACAATTATCATCAAAAGGAGCCAAAATCTATGATAAATACCCTTAAAATGATATGAAATAATATAGAATAATTGGGCTAAATCACTAAGCCAATCTGCCTTAGGAGTTTTCTTATTCCTTCAGCTGCTCTTACCGTTTCTTACTATTTTGGAACGGTACAGAGAGAAGACTTATACAACTTCTCTTCTTTCCTTTTCAGTAGGAGTATACTCTAACATGCATAATGCCTGGCATTTCAAATGCAAGGAGTACAAGCTCTTACTGGTTTCTATGTCTGTAGCGTGCTAACGAGGCATCTCATCCCTAAACAGGGAGCCTCTCTTTCTGTTTGCAATTGCTTTCGGGAGTCACAGGGAGAGGACTTTTGAGGTTCTTTTTCTTTCTACTTACTCTAGTACTCTGCTAAGCTCAGGTACATCCAAGCCTAGCTTCGTTCTTGGCTAGTCATACTTCCATTGGGTAGGGTCAACTCCATTTGCCTTGCCTCGGCTGCTTCCCTTTCCTGCGCAGATAGGGTACCTTGCTCTATCTTGAGCAACATAAATTCTAACTTGGAGGACCAACTCCCATTTTCTCTAGGAATATTCCTGGCCAAGAACTTATCCCTTGAAAAGGGTGCCTCTCAACCTAAACTCCAAGCGACTGAGTATCTCTTAACATTAAGGGGAATATGCCAACCTCTAAGCTAGTTCCCTGCATAGCCATTCGTCTCGTTCTCTTTTTCTTGATCCTTAAGACATTTTACTAGGGCTCTTTATCTTGACTTCACTATCTCAAAGTTCCTATTCATCTATTCCAGGACTTGAGATAACTACTCTATCATGGTGCCCTAGCCCTAACGAGGCTGTAAGAGTTTATCTAGCTTAGCTTGCCACTTACACCTTCTTAAGGGTGTATAGACTCAACCCCTAACTGTCTCATTCAACTTCTCATCATTACTCTTTCTCTTGAGGGGGAATATGATAATTCTAATTAGTGGCTATCTTTCTCTTCTTGACTTCTTCTTATCTTACTCTTTGCAACCTCCAAAAGTTATTACGTCTTATTGAGATACCACCTCAACATTTGATGGTTAGTGTGTTTGTTTGTCGTGACTAGAATCCTGGTTTGCAGTGACAAAAGTTGCCACCTCTTCTGGTAATCACTTTCGTATTTGTTCATCGCCACTAACTCTCTTGGTTTATCATGACGAAACACACTTTTCTCTTAACCTCTGCTAGTCTCACATAGCTTCACTCATCGTACTATTGCCTGTTCAGGCTTCGTTATGAAGTTTAACTTAACTTTCGGATTTACTCCATTTCTCTTGGAGGTAGGATCATGATTTTGTCCTTGCCGTTATGGGACGATAACCAATCCAATCTCATCACCATAGCAACTTCATGGAAGGCCTACATATCAAGTCTAAGGCAATATAATAGTGCTCATAACCAACTATACAGTTTAAGCACCATCAGATGTAATTGTCCTCTTTTGTATTGGTGTGGACACATACATGTCATAAGGCCGCGTATTCATCACCAAGCTAAGTCTTTTAGCTCAGGTATGCAAAATAAAAGAATGACTAGTACCCTAATTAAACATTGCAATCACTAGGAAGTTGTCAAAAATGATCGTTCCTTAGATCATTTCTGGAGACTTTTAGGCTTCTTCCCCTGTGATGCAAATACTCATCCTTGGGTACGTGGCCTTGCCTTTTCTGTACTCTGCGGACATTTTCTTAAGAAGTGTCCAGGTTTATTGCAGGTATAGCAGACATTCTGTCTGGCCATACATGGTCTATTACTCTAACTCTTACCACAGGTTGGCATTTCTTGCCACTTGAGGGCTTACCTTCCTTCTTACTCTTTCGGTTGTCCCGTGGCCTCTTCCTCTTCCTATTCATATCAGAAGAGGTGCCACCTTGATCTCCCTTCTTTAACTTAGGAGTAGGCTCAATCATCAAATGATGGTTCAAGTCATTCTCTGTAATTTAGCAGGTCTCAACTGCCTTGTTGAAGTGCTCGAACTGCCGGGGAGCAATCATCTCCCTTAAGAATTGCTTTATTCCTCTGACTATCTTTTGGTCTTCTACCTTTCATCATCTCGGTCACGCTGGTAACTAAAGTAGTGAGAAGGACGTCTAAACTTAGCTAAGTACTCATCAAATGACTCGTTATTCCTCTACTTCAGGGTTAGGAATTATGCTTACTTTCCATCCCTAACTGACCTCAGGAATACCTTTCGTAAAACTGCTCCAGGAATACTTCCTATGTTACTCTTGTGTTTCGAGCATCCAAAAGAATCTTGGTATTCTTCCACTAATGATCAGCATCCTTTTCTAGCTAGTAAATAGCCATTTGGGCTTTCTGCTTAGTCGGACAATCCAGAATTTGGAAAATCTTTTCCAAGCAGATGATCCAATCTTCTACTGCTTGAATGTCAATCACTCCATCGAAGGATGGTGGATTGTGCTTGCAAAAGCATATCATCCACTGCTGGATGCTGTCAGGGTCTACTGCTGGCATTGTCGACCTGGCAATTGTTCTGTGGCTTGTGCTGCTAAGCTTTCTTCCTCTGGCTGCCTTCGATCGAGGTTAGCCACTGCCACTACTACTGCTGCTGCTATTACAGTGTTTCATTCTCATTCCTGGCTAGCTTGTGCCGCCCTCAACCCTCCAATAGCCTTTTATTGCTATTCTAAGCGATCCGAAATTAATCATAGCAGATCGGGAGGGACCTTTACGTCGTGTCCTGAGGGTTTCTCCAGCAGAGCGTTTCATCGGTTCTAACTAATATGCTAACTAAACAAATAGCATATCCAAGGAACAAGAAATAAACATCATGCTTAGATTTTATTTAGCAACAAATGCATTTATAACACACCATTCAATCATCAGTCACAGCAATATAGTTTAACATACATAGCCATCTTACATGCCAGACTAACCTACTACGGTTAGCTGTAACAATATAAGTCCTATGTCAATTTTATGAGAATCTGACTATCTAGAAATAGTGAATCTTAACAAAGTTTACAAGGTGCTGGATGTAATCCTCAACACCTAAATCCACCATCTGATTCAGGCGATAGAACTGATATAACTCCTTTACTCCCTGAAGGTATTCTAGATAGATGTTCGGGTCTTGCTCATCCTCATCCTTTCTAATATGTCGACCCAAGAATTCCAACTTCTCTCTCAGCTGATCCTCACTATGGATCTTAGGCTCAGTTGGAACAGGGATAGGTACTTTGGGTGTTAGGGGTATCCCTGGCTTAGTACTAGGTCTGGGGATGTTACTTGGGTATACACTTGGGGTAGCAAGCTGTCTGCAAGACTGACTATCAAAACTAGGATCCCCCGGGTTACTGGATCTAGGAAGGTTCATTAAATCCTTAACAGTAACCCCTAAAAGGTTAGCCATCATTAACCGATTTCTATTATGTCAGTAACCCCATAGTCCATCCCATCAGATCCTCTTTGATGAGATCTATTATGTCAGTATCCCCATCATTAACCGATTTCTCAGATCTAGCATCCCAATGCATTGTGTTTTCCATCACGATTCCTGCAACAATATGTCAACTTTCCTTTTAATTGACATATTGACTAAGCAGAGCGTTCTATCCTATGCCAGAACCTCCACTCTGACACCAAAAATGTCACACCTTACTATCGGATCCACTTAGGGTTTAATAAAAACCATTTTAGACCACATTGGATGGTCTTGGGCTCAAAAATTCATGAAAAACGCTGATTTTCGGATTTTTACTGTTCATCAGGTAAAAATCCAGTTTTCTGGCCCAACTTCAAAAATTCATAACTTATTCTACAAAAATTGAAATAAGGTGGTTTAAAATTCTATTTAAATATATTTAAGTCCTCTTTCAAGGAAAAATAATCTCATTATCTAATTCCTTATGAAAAAGTGTCAGGTTTTTGTGAAAGGTAACACTGTCCATTTGCCAAAAACCCTTTTTCCAGATCCTGAACCTTAAATTTGAAAAATCATTAAAACTCGTATACTTAGCAATTTTTAATGTACTACCTATCAATTTGAAGCTCAGGACGTCAACTCTAACCATACCAAATTTTGTGCAGAAATTCGCTCAGTAACTAAATAAAATGTGGTTCTAAACTAACGTCCTACTTAGGGGTTACAGCACCAACCATTGATAATTATACATAACCAAATGTCCATGAATTTTTATGGTGTAACACCATAATTTAGCTTCCAATCTGTAGCTTGCTCTTGAGAGTTTTAGGCCCTAAAATGTTACATTATATTTGGGGGATGAGATTTTTGAAAATCCCAGTAGCAAGATCAATCAACCAGAACATTAACATGCATCAATTACAAGCATTCCAACCTTTTGCTATTAATAGGGAACTACTTTACCTCATACATGTAGCACTCTAACATGCAATAGCCGAGACACATAAAGCAAGGGGTATAGCTACACAATCATCATCATCCTCATCATTTAGTTCAACCACATAATAGCACATGAAATTGCATAGCAATCAATGCAACATTCAACATTAAGGCTAATTAAATCTTACTACCTTAATCCAATGCTCTTTGATTTTCTTGCTCTTCTCTCTTGCTTCCACAAATGCCAAACCCTAACATGGCAACCCACAAAGATGGAAGCAAGAATCATCAACCATTCCTCATGAAAAAAATCAACAACATAAGTCAAGTAACCTTTAAACCCCTTAAAACTTCCATCTTTGTTCTTGAATTTTTAGAGTTAGTTTCCATAAACCCTAAAAATTCCCTCTTGACCTTTTCCTACATGGTTTTTCATGTAGATTCCAAATATCTACTTGAATTTAACAAAATAAATTTCCTCCTTTCAGTTTCAGCTTGGCCAAACCATTAGGGTTCCTTAACCAAAAATTTCAACTTTGATTCTATGGCTTCCAACACTTGTTCCTAGGTTTACCCTACACCATTTTTCATTTTGAACACAATGGAAGCCTAAAAACTTTGAAAAACATATCCTAGGGTTCAGATCTTGCCTTGTCCAGAAATAACACTCAAGGAAATAACCATGAAAAATGCTTCAAAACCAACTATAATCACTTGCAAACACTAGGATCTAACTTGTGTTGTTGTGTCTTAGCAAGATCTAACAACCAAACTTCCTTCCCCACTCAATAAACATTTCATCCAGCACCCAAAAAAGAAAGGAAACCAAAATTTTCAACCATCAAAAGAAAGAAAACAAGGCAAGGATCCAATTAGAACCAAGAACTAACCTTGAATCCTTGGTTGTATGATCAAGTTGGTAGCTTTTCCCTTGATTTCCCTTTGACCTCTCTCTTTTCTCTCTAGGTTTCCTCTTGCACGAAATAATGATCTGATTTAGGGGAAGGATAAGCTCAATTAAGGCACCAAAAATATCCCAACCACCATCATAAATGAGTTGCCAAGTGTCACCCTCCTACTTAGTCTTGAAACCTCTCTCTTAATTAAGTAAATTACAATGTAATTAAATTCCAAAGTCAAGATCCTCTCCAATCAAGGCTTGACACTTTGAAAGCTTTAATTACCATCCATTGAAGGCTTGACAAGTGGCAACTTGTGGGCCAAGTAAAGTGCAAGACTCTGATTAACACTTTATCGGTGCACTTTTACTCCGAGTTTAACTTCTTTTCTATAATTACAGTGCTCTGGTCTCTGTAATTATTTTCTCTCATATCCATAAATTATTCTCCTTATTTTTATCTTCCCAAATTTCCCTCTTTGTCTCAAATTTAATTTCCCACTAATTAAATAAAAAGGAAAACTATTTTCCTTCTCTTTAGTGATTTTTCCACTTTTCCAAAGAATTGGGAAAATCCTGGATACTTGAGGGTTTTCTTTTAATTCTATCATATCTTATAATTCCTTGGGATATCATAGGAATTTTCTTGGGATTCTATCCTTCTTAAATATATTTATTTGGAATTTTCCAAATAAAAACCTTAAATTAGCTTAAATTGCCCTTAAATTCCTTTGTAATTTCTCTAAGGGCAAATTGGTCATAAAACCAATTTTATAATCCCATATAATTCTCAAGGAACCTTGTCCTTATTTTTCCTTAATTTTGTGAGACTCGGAATTATTTTTTCATAATTATTCTTGACCAATTTTCCTTAATTAGTCAAACTTTTTGTAATTGGCTTGGAAAACTATAATAATTATTTTCCACCAAAATTCTTCTATTTCTCCTTATCATTTTTGGCCTTTAAATATTTAAGAATATCCTTATTTCTAGTTGCCATATTACTATTTTCAAACTTCCCTAGAAATTAACTTCAATAACTTCAAAATTGCCACAGCTGATCAGTTCTAAAGCACCTAAAGAGTCAAAATGGATGCATGATGAAGCATTTCCTGAAATAAAAAATGGAGATCCCTCCCCCACACTTAAACACAACATTGTCCTCAATGTTTAAACCAATACATGCAAAACAATCAACAAGTGAATCGGAAGTTGTGAAGTCCAATTTAAATTGAAGAACAACACATCGAATTTACAAAGAGGAGGGAGAAGGGTGATAGGTTGCAGACAAAACAAAACGGATAGGTGAAAATAGCATAGGGGATCAATGCAATTGTAAAGATAACAGTAAAATAAGAAGGCTATCAGTAGCCAAACAATTAAACCAGCATCCAATCCAACTAGGCAAGTTCAAAGTAATAAAAACACTGAAAAGCTTAAAAAGTATCTAGCAACACTGACTTAAAACAGAAATAAAAACAAGAAACAAAGCAAACAAAGAAAGAACTACTACTACATCCTAGTATCATCCGCCCTAGACCTAGATGGTCCTGAACCAAAAGTGCCTGCTCCAGATGTCCCAGTTCTGCTCTGAGGGTCATCCTCCTTGAGGGGTAGGAGAAAGTTCAACCATTCAGCAACCAAAGCATCCACACAACGGAGGTAATGCCGATCTCGATCATAAAGAGCATCAGGGTCCTTCTGCCTTTTCATCTCTCAGAGGAGTGTGACATGCAATTAGTGGAAATGCTCTACCAGCGCATTAATATCATCAGCCAAGGTGTCTTAGATGACAGGTTCAGGGGCTTCCTGATCTTCCTGGCCTTCTTGTCCTTCTTGGGCTGGTGCACCAGCTGCAGGGGTTGCTCCAACATCATAGACAGGTTGGATGGGTAGAGGTGGTCCAATGATAGACTGTTTAAGGTGGTCATATCAAAACAAGGGGGCTAGGTCAAAGTAGCTGTCATTGTTGTACTCATGGACATTAGCAACGTGAAAAAGGTCAATGACTAGGTAGGGGAAAATGATACTGTTGGTGAGTTTGGGGGTGTTGATCTCATCATAGAGAGCTGAGTAAATGGTGTCGACTATGTCAAATGATCGGCCAGTCATGAGAAGGTAAATGTATAGGGCTTGGTGCTTGGGAATGTTGGCTAGGTGGATGGTGCATACTAAGTTATTGCAGACAAAGTGTAGCCAAGAACGAGCCTCAGGTCAGAACTCGGATCGCTTTAGGTATTGTTCTATAGTGCGAGGGTGATGCCAAGTGGCACCTTCATGGCACAGGGTTTGGACAACATCGTTAAAAGGATAGTTATCTCTATATTTAGAATAACTAGAATGGCGACAAGGGGCATGCGGTAATGGTAGCGGATGTTTTCAGTGGTAAAATAACGGTGGACACAAACATTACGAAAGTCAATGATCATGGAACCATGGAATCAGGCATAGGTGTAGAAATGGCAAATAAAAGTGAAGAGAGCCTTTTGTCGTTCGCTTTGGGGTTCTTACTCAAAAATAAATCCAAGCTATGCAGTATAATGCAAACTCGAGTCGTTTCTCTTTGGGAGCCTTAATTAATTACCTAAGTTAGACTAAATGCTATGCAAATTAATGAAAAGGGGTTTTTGGGTTTTTAACATTTAATGAAATGTGCCAAAATTGAATGCAATGAAAACAAATCTAAGATACTATGTTTTTGGAGTTTTTAAGATAATAATGATGTGATGGAAGTGATTGATAGGAAATCTCTTGAAAATGGTTTTGTTGGCAATCATGGTTCACTTAAAATACTGGGAGTTTCAAAATCCATTAGGTTTTCTTAAAAAGAACCTCATTTCCAAAGCTTTCATTAATGAACTCATTAATGAAAACTTTGTTTAGCTTCCCTAATGTGTAAATTTGGAATGATCATGCAATTGGCTCAATGTAACACACAATCAACTCAGTACCCAAACACAACCATGCAAGATAGGAGAGAATCATGAGAGTTACAATAAGCATATATGCAACTACATATATTTAAGCTCATAATTCAACATCAATCAATCCAAATTACAAATGATAATTAGTAACCACTGATTACAGAATTAATCAAAGTGCCTAACTAAGACTTTACAACTCATATACCTAGGAAATTATAAACACATAGCTAGAAACCAAAGATTAAAACTAAAACTCCCCTTTGAAGCTTGGGAACTCATACTACTCCACCATCTTCAAGAGTTGAAAAGCTTAGCTCATCATAGCCTTGGAATCAGCTCCAACCAGAGGTAGATTTTCAGCCATAACAGTAGCAGATGAAGGAAATGAAAATGGATGAAGAAGAAGTGCAGGAAAAATGGAAGGTGAAGGAGATGGAGATGGAGGATTAGGGTTTTTGTGGGAGAGATGAGAGAAGATGATGATAGAAACGTAGGTGGTGGCTGAATAATAAGGGTCTGACCTCACCATACCCAAAATAGGGTTTCTAACCCGAAAATTGCGTGTATGGGTCGGTTCCTGGGGGTAGGTAGTTCAGATTTTCCCGAAATGGTCAGGTCTAAAATCTGCTGATACGAGGGGTTCGTCGCGACGAAGAATAGGTTCGCCGCGGTGAAACATGGCAGAGAGTTTTGCTTCGACAGACGATGTTCGCCACGGCGAAAGCAGAAGTGTGCCGCGGCGAACTGAGGCAGAGGATCCTTTCTTGCTTCTTGTGCCTTGAGTTCTTCAATTCTGGCCCCAATCTCTAGTGTCCTACAATAAAAAGCAACAAATTAAAGTATCAATTGTCCTAGAAATCAATTGAATACAATTAATATCCAATTATGACAATTTTATCCTCAAAAAGACACTAACTTAAAGTAAGGACTCTTAATCTAAATTAAGCACAATTATCATTAAAAAGGGCCAGAAAATACCACAAAATCATGGATTATGTAATGAAAAGATAATAATATCTTAAGCTCAATCAAATTCCCCCACACTTAGACCTTTGTACTGCTGGACAAAGCTCAAGAATAATTCAAAGAGATACTAGCACAAAGAGAAACACTACCAAGCTTAAAGATGAAAGCAGAAGATTAGTAAGAAACTCTCACAGGGTTAACATTAGTAAATAAGGATATGCTAAGAAAATGAGCACAATGGACAATTAACTCAAAATATTGATCAAGAAAGATCTATTTCACGGATAAGTGTTTCACTCTTAACTTACTTGTTTTAGGGTTATTTTACTCCAAATCTACTCAATCCAATTCCTACCATAGGCTTGTAATAATTCTACCTCTCCACCACAGGAAGCAAACTTTGCAAATCAAGAGGACTTTTAAGGGTTAGAACTTGAATGAAGGCTGTAACACCTTATGTTTATACCAATTAACTTGCCTTGTGGAAGCATTTGGAATCACTTTTGAAGGCTACAATTGATGAAAAATCAAGTTTGAAAATTTTCATTTACGGGTTACTATTCATTGTCACCTTAAAATGTGACAAACTTCGAAAATTCGTAACTAATTGTAGAAAAATTGAAATTGAGTGATTCCAAGTTCTACAGAAAGCTCTTTGGATAAAATTTTGAGGAAAAATAGTTTCTGAACTGATTGCCTTAAAATTCAAGCACAATTTCCTTTGAAAAAGTTACTGTTCATTTGGTCATTTTCAAATTTTACTGTATTTTTGCCTAACTTTGGAAAGGCATAACTTTCTGCTCGGTTATTGGAATCAGGCAAACTACCCCTCATTTTAAAGAGAAGCATCAGATCTCTTTGCTTGCCAAATCTTATGACCTAACTCACTCGTTTGGTAGGTCAAACTGGAGCTACAAACTCACTGCTCCAGGACTTACGTTTTATCCCTTAACATCTCTTTAATTCTTTTTATTTCTTTGGCATACATAACATGGCCTTACTCTTTCCCGTTCATGCTCATATACTTTCATTCATGCCATAAATATTATAATCAAATACATGGCATCATTGGCATCCATAACATAATTCACAAAATAGTAGAATTATACATTTATTAACAGTCTCATCCATTAACAAGAATAATTCTCCGCTTACTTCTCCTTGCTTCTCATGCCATCCCATCATTGATTGACCTAAATGGTTGGTTAGGGAGGGGTGAGATTCGGGGGAATCTCAGTAGCAAACACTACCCATAAGCATGCAAGACATAATGCACATGCATGACATGTTATAACATTAACACATGAATGCCATGGAAAGTAAGCTAAAGCATTTCATGCTTCCATAACATATTGCCAAGGCAAAACATAACATAAACTTGCAAACATAACTTTGCAAACATTTCATCATAGCTTAGTCACATCATGCAAGCATACATATCAAGCACACAGTATAGGTAAGTTCACTACCTTGCACCTCAAGCTTTCCTCTCACTTTTCCTTTGACTCCCTTGACTTTCCAACCATGTGGGCATTTGTTCAACATCACCAAACATCCTCTTGGATGTTCCAAAGGTCCTAAACATAACCATAATGATCACACAATCCATTAGGACCATTAGATGACATAAAGTTCAAGACTAGCTTTCTTGAACCTCAACCCTTTCTCTTAGTCTTAGGGTTTTCTTTCTAACTTTTCTAACATAAATCTTATCATTTCCCATCCTTAAGATCCATTTCTTATCAATTAGGACCACTTTAGATGGCCTTAGATTCAAGAATACCAAATCTGGAAAATTTGCTTCGCGGGTACTGTTCACGCAGAATTTCCAGAATTTTTACTCAACTTTGGAAATCCATAATTAATTCTAGAAAAATCCAAATTGAGTGCTTCCAAGTCTCACTGGAAGATCCTTAAGTTAAATTTAAAGGAAAAATAGTTTCAAGAGCCAATTCTACACCAAACAGTACCGGAATTGTACGGAACTCGAAACTCTTCCAAAAGTTCAACACTGTTTCCAGATTTCAAACCCTAACTTTGAAAAATCACCATAAATCGTACACATATCCAAATGAAGTGTTCTACCTATGGATTTAAAGCTCACAGAGTGTACTTTAAGCATGCAAAATTTCAGAATCAGATACGCACAGTAACTAATCCGAAACAGGCATGAAATTAGGTGCTATAACCATCACATACCTTGTTTTAGAGTTTGATCTGGCTTGGAACCACTTGGCCTTTCTTTCTCCCTCTTCTTTCTCTCTCTAGAAACCATTTTGCAAGAGCTTCCCCATGGATTCCTTATGCTTGGATGAAATGGTAGGGAGGGGAGGGGGTATTTATAGAAAAGCAGACTGAATCTGGACCGTTGATCTTAAAAATACGTAGCTTGATCTGGACCGTCCATTTTCTCTTTTGATCTTACGGTGACAAGTGTCCTATGACATCATGCTTACCTCATCATGATGACATCATGCTTACATCATCAAGCCACATGTCTTTAATCCGACCGCACACGTGTCTTGCATCCGACCATACACGTGTCTTGCATCTAGCCGTACACGTAATATTTTCTTTTTCTCATCTAACCGTACATTTGTCACTTTCATGTCCTTTCATCATTTATGGCATTAAAATAGGGAGAAAATAAATGGAAATTCGTGCAAAAATATTTTCTTAATTATTTCTCCACCTATCAAGCCAATCTTGCACCGTATCGGATACTTTTCGAGTCCTAACTTACCCTGTACCACCAGGACATGTTCTGACACTATTTTCTCATCTTAATAAGTACATATATGGTGCCACCTTAGAGGAGCATAGATGAAAATAATTAGCTCTACTGACAGGCTACTTAACCTTACTGAGTCATGCAGTAGAGATTTCGCTATAATGGGTAGACAAAAGACTGTCTAAAATATTCTCGTACTGCGTTCTGATTTTTATGCTGTCCATAAATATCTTCTGGTGACTCAGCATGATGACTCGTAGGTGTCATGATTACGCTTGATGACTCAGCATGATGACTCGTCGGTGTCATGATTATTCTTGATGACTCAGCATCGTCATGATGGCTCTTGGATATTTTCTTTGGTTTTATCTCCTATTTAGGGGACAAAATTATTTAATATTTGACTAGAGCATTTTATTCAATCCAGAGCTCCAAAAATTCATCCAAAAATATCATAAAATTCCTTATATTCTAGAGAAAATTTGTGAATTTTCTCAGGTCATAACTCAACCTGTAGCCCCACTTAAAAATCATTCTTTAAAATGCCCTTTTTCGGCACAACTGGCTTTTAAGTATTCTTAAAGCCATTTTGCTGGTCTTCTGGGGATGAGACTAATTTTATAATTGTCTATAGTCTCTTAGATCATACATTCCCATTTTATCATAATTTTCTGAGGTTTTCTTATGACTCAAACAATTAAATCTACCTCTACATCTCAAATTGAGCCATAAACTTATAAATTCTTTTTAAGTTACCTCAAGGGTATTTTTGTCATCTCTCTTCACAAAAGAGCCTTAGAATATTATTTCTCATTTTCTGGGATTTTCTTAGAATTTTCTAAGTACTTTCCATTTTTACCCCTGATGGCTGTAACTTTCTGAATTTACGGTTTTACCCCTGCTTAGGCTCAACCTCATAAAACAATCTCTTTGAGGCTTCTAACTTAACCTTTGGTCTGTATCTAGCCTCTTTTCTCTTTCTGGACCTTTGAGACTTTACTGGAGCCTCTAACTTTGATTACCCTTTAGCCCCTTAAAACCTTCACTTTGCAGTTTAGTCCCTAAAACTACTTTAACTTCCTTTCTCATCTTTAGAACCTCTACTAAAAAGGGGTCTGGTAGCCTATCTCATTCAGGCTATTTCTGATACTTCTAGGCCTAAAAATCGGGATGTTACAAAGGCCAAGTGAAATGAATGGAAAGAGAATGAAAATGGAAATGAGTACAAGCATACAAATTATTAAGACAGAATTAATCTAAATAAAAGCAAGGGAAGAAGCTACTTAGTTTTTATTTTATAATTTTATATCTTTATCCTTTCTTTTCTTTGCTTTTTCTCTTTTTCTTGCTCTCTTGCTTTCTTTCTTTTTTTTTCTATTTCTTTTCTTTTTTTTTTCTTTTCTTTTTTTTTCCGATTTAAGCAACTTCTTCTTCTTCTCTTTTTTTTTTACTGCAATATAATTGCATGCATGTACTCAAGATGAAGGTCCAAAGGGGTTTACAACGGTAAAATGATTGGGTTTGTGTTTGGGAAACGAGGATTTGAAATCGAATGCCTCTATCATTTTTACAAAAATTGATTCACTAAGCTTCGATTAAGAATTAAAACAAGTTCTAGAGAAATATGAAATAAGCAGATTCACTCAATTTAATAACTTTAGGTCCAAAAATCCTTCCAATAAGGCTAAAATCTCAATTAATCAATCTCAGGGTTAACAACCACATAGTCATAATTTCAAAGCATATCATCATTTACTATCTGTTAAAAACATGAGAATAACTAGCCCAAGTTCAACCCTCATTTAAAAGCATGGGAATTTTTCTAAAAGCACAAGTAGACTTTGAACTTTCTATCAATTTTAAAAGGGATGCAGGAGCATAAAGAATCTAAGCCAAGAAAAATTTCTGAAGACCAGTTGAAATTGCAAAGAATTTATTATTTAAATAAATTTTTTTAAGGGGGGTCGCCACGGTGAAGAATGGAGGTCGCCGCAGCGAAGGGTGGCAGAAACGAAATCTGGAGAATAGGCCGGCCTTCGCCGCGGTGAAACATAAGTTGGCGGCAAAGTGTGCCCGAAAGCTAAAAAAAACTGAGCAATTTTCAACTCTTCAACAACTAAACTCAAAATATTCACAATTCAACCAATTTATAAGTTCAAAAACACCTCAAAATCACATGGATGCATGAGAATTATTTGCTAAAATCCACAATAAGTCCCTCCCCCACACTTAAACACAACATTGTCCTCAAGGTGTGAATCAATGACAGCAAATACCAGAAATGAAGTGCAGGGGTGAAAATAAAGCAAAGATCATAACAAACCAATGAGAAAGCATTCATGTAAACAAGTTCAAAACTAACGGAGCACAATAAAGGTTAAGAAATATCCAGCCTCAGAACAACAAAACAAACGAAACAAGAGAAAACAACAGAAACACCGAGACTAAAAACTAAAGCTGCTACCCAGGATCATTTGCCCCAGATCCTGGCGATCCTGCACCCGATGTGCCTGCTCCGTCCATACCCATACTGCTTTGTGGCTCCTCCTCCTCAACTGGTAAGGTAAAGTTCAACCGGTCCGTGATCAAGGCATCAATACGGCGGCGGTGGCGACGATCTCGGTCATACAATGCATCACGGTCCTTTTGCCGCTTAATCTCCCGAAGTAGTGTAATGCGTAACTAGTGAACATCCTCGGACAGCTCGTCAATGTCATCTGCAAGTGTGTCTAAGGTGACTGGCTGGGAAGGCTCAGGAGCATCTTGGCCTTCCTCGGCTGGCTCAGCAGCTGCCTGGCCGGCACTAACATCATAAACCGGATGGATAGGAGGGTGGGTGCAATAGTAGGCTATTTGAGGCACTCATACTGGAAGAGGGGTGCAGGTTCGAAATAGCTGTCATTATCAAATTCAGGTACCCCGTACCCGTGGAAAATGTCAGAGATAAGGTTCGAAATAGATTGAATGATCAATATGGCTATGTTTAAGACCTTGGAACATCCAAGAGGATGTTTGATTGATGTTCACTGAAAGCTCTTATGGTTTGCAAGTCAGGGGAGTCAAAGGAAAAGTGAAAGGAAAACTTGAAGTACAAGATAGTGAACTTACCCTTATGTGCTTGATGTGATATGCTTTTGTGTTGGTTTGTATTTGTTGATTGTATGATGTTGTGACATGATAATTGTTGCTGGAAATGCTATTTTTAATATGTTTCCATGGCCATGCATTTTTATACCAAGCATAAAGCATGATGGCATGTCACTAGTTAACTTAAGTTTATGGAAAACTACATACCATACACTAGCATCCATCTTGTGCATATATGTGAGAATGTTTGCTATTGAGATTCCCCCAAATCTTACCCCCTCCCTAACCAACCATTTAGGTTAATCATCAATGGGCAATAATGGCATGAGGAGCAAGAAGAAGAAAGTGGAGAATTATTCATGAATGTGTAATTCTCCTATTAAGTAAATTATGTGTATGGATGCTGAGGATGCCATGTATTTAATTATAATGCTTATGGCATGTATAGAAATGTATGAGAATGAATGAGAAAGGGTAATCCCAAGTTATGTATGCCAAAGAAATAAAAAGAATTAAAGTAAAGAGTGGTTAAGGGATAAAATGTAGGTCCTGGGACAGTGAGTTTGTAGCTCTAGTTTGACCTCTCAAATGAATGAGTCAAGCCACGAGATTTGGCAGACTTATAGTACACATCCCAACCTTTAAATTCAGAGATAGATCACCTCAATTGGATGTGTACATAAGGAGATACGAATTTTCAAATTTAAGGCACAGAATCTGGAAGTTCCAGATTTTACCAAATGAACAGTAATATTTATTGATTAAATTGTACAAATAGGGTAAGGATAAGTCCAATTGGATATTTTTTCCTTAAAGAGCTTTCAAAGAGCTTTCCAAAGAATTTTAGAATACCTCAGTACAATTTTTATGGAATTAGTTATGAATTTCTGAAGCTCGACTTGTAATCTGGAATTTAAACAGTGAATAGTAACCCGAGTAATTATGTTGAAATCTTAAATCCACGGGCTTGTGTCGTGATCTGCTTAAACCATAACGCTTACAAATATGTACTCTGAGGGGTTAAAGGAAGGACGTTTCAACTACAGCCGTACCAGGGTAACTCTAAGAAAAGAAAGTTCAATATACACTAAAAATTTCAGAAATGACAGCCCGATCCTGATCTGGTTTCAATTCAAAAGTTATGCTGTCTATCTATTGGCTACCCTTCTTAGCCCATAACATAATTTATATTCCTTATTTTCAAGGTTAAAATTAATAAGATATGACAACTTTGAATAATACCTTTAAAATATCACATTTTAACATCATCGACACGTTAGTACCAATAATCGTCATTATAAAAAGTGAAACCTTGGGTGCAAAAGTGTCTATATCATATTAATCCTGCATATCACATTCTCTCTCTTCTCTACAATTACATCACTTTTAATTTTTTTTAATTTTTGTCAAAAATAATTTCTGTTTCTCTTCTCGAGATCTTCTTTGCCTCCTTTAACAAGTCCTCTACTACCTTCATTAGGTTAGTCTCTATCACTGTCAAGTTTTAGTATGCCACATCATCTATACTCTGGCCAATTAGAACACAACACCTCACTTAATTTTAATACTAATTGTGAGCTTATTTGTAATTTAAGAATAATGCTCCTAAAATTTAATTTTGTTAAATTATTTTTATAATGTTTTATCAAATCTTACCTATCTCTCCTCTTTTTCCTTTGATAAAACTTTTTCTTCTTCCTTTGTTATCTAATGAAGCTCTACCTTTGAAAAAATTCACAGATTTTCTCTAGAATTAGAGAAAGTTTATGATATAGATGGATGAATTTTTTGGAGCTCTAGATTGAATAAAGTGCTTTAGTCAGATATTAAATAATTATTGTCCCTTAAATAGGAGACAAAATTAAAGAAAATATCTAAAGGCAATTATGAGTGTATTGAGTCAGCATGTTGAGCTATCGAGATACATTTATGAAGGTGTTGAGTCATCTTATTAGTCACCAGAAGTTTTTTATAGATAGTAGAGAAAGTAGAACACAGTAAGGATAGGTTTTAGACAGTCCTCTGTTTGCCTGACATAGTGAAATCTCTACTGTATGACTCAGTGAGCGTAAGTAGTTGGTCAATGAGCCAACTACTTTGCTCTCTGCTCCTTCATATTGGCACCAAAAGGGAAGCTCTCCCATTAGTTAGAAATTTCAAGAAAGCATGTGGGAACAGAAAAGGGACTTGTAAGAGGCAAATGAGACCGGTAGCTTGGAATTTGTTGGAGGAGCTTTCCAATTCTCTTTTCTTCTCCTCTTTCATGCAATATGTTTGACTTAGGATTGGTAGAAATATTGCAAGAAGACACTTGGCTATTTGATCATAACATATGGTGAAATAATGAGCTTGATACCCTAATCAAGAAACACATGGTCTACTTGATGTAAGTGTGATGATGTAAGGCAAGGTGATGTCATGAGACACTTATCAACCTTGATTACACTTGGCAAGATCATAAGGAAGGACGTTTAATCATGTGACATATGTCACAGTAAGGGTGAATTAGTTTAACCATGATAAATGGTAACTATGGCATTATAAACACCCTCCCCTCCCATTTATGCAAGGATCTTTGGCCAAGAGGAGACCTAAGGGGTGAGGACAAAATTTTTACAGGAAAAAGGAGGAAGAAGAAGCTCATGAAGTTTAAGAAAAATTCAAGCTCCAAAACAAGGTAAGATCATGGTTTTTGATGTAGTTTCACTTGCTTTATGTTTTGTTGAGTTTGGTTATGGGTTTTAATGATTTTTGGAAGCTTGAAACCCTACAGGTATGGGCTGTACAAAATTGATAAGTATAAGAAAAGATGAAATTGATGCTAGAATAATATTTAAAAGCTTGAAAGGAATTGAAATCAAGTGGTTATTGCATGATTTATGAAAGATTTCATGATTATGTAACTTAAGTAAGGGTTTTAGCGAAGCTGGGGTATATGCCTTAGGGCTGGATTTTGATGATTTTGATGCTTCTAATATGTTTTGAATGAAAAATTGTGCAGGGTTATGTGGAAAAAATGTGTTCAGAAATATTAGAATTAAAAATGGAAATTTTGGATCTTAAGACCCTATGATTTGGCCAACTCAAGAAATAAGGGAAGGAGTTGGATTTTGTTAAATCCAAGCTCATATTTGGATTCCTCATGAAAAAATAAATGGGAAATGGTAAAGAGAATGAATTTATGAATCATTATTAAGAAAGTGGAAAGTAAGGGTTAAAGAGGAATCAAGTTTGAAAGTAAGAGTTATTAGGGATTATCATGGTCGTAATGAGTTGGCTCTTGATGCGTCATTACAATTAGTGTCACATCCTGTAAATTTTAACCCTGATAATGAGAATGAAAGATTATGTCAAGGGCCAGTAGGAAAAGTAGACTGACTGATGAAGCGATGCATGACATAAAATCCAGAGAGGTCTAGACTAATATTTTCATAATATTCAGTATAGGTTGGACAGACTACAAAGGGGTGTCAGAAAAATTAAAAAATTCTCCTAAAAGAGGAAAAATGGAGATTTGAGGATTTAGAATAGTATAGGACAGAGGTGAAAAAGGGGTCAAAATAATTTATTACAAAATTTCCAAAATTTATCAGTATCTTATGATCAGATAGGGATTTTTAACTGTAATTAATTATTTGAGCCACCTCGAGGCCTCAATAAATTTAGAAAAAATATGAAAAAAATTATTTAGCATATTATTATGAATTTTAAAATTATCTCTAGCCTCAAGATGTGAAGAGAATTACTTTTGGATATTTAGTGATGAAACTTTATCGATATGACCCGATTTTAGAGAAAATTCAATACAAGAGGTTAGAGGTGAAAATAAATTTTAGAAAAATTTATGAGACCTTTTTACATTAAAAAGGAATTTTCGATGGAGAAAAGTAAATTTTTGGAGGCCCAAAACTATTTTTACAAATAGTAACCGATATAGTGAGTTTTGACTTGAAATTGATAATTTATGATTGGGCTCTATTTTCCTTTCCTTTCTAAACAGAAAGCTCAAAAATTTCGTGTAGCCCAGGGTCCCTTATGTCAAGAGAGTTCAAACCCAAATTAAGCCCAAAATAACCAAGAAAAATCCAGACAAAACGGATACTTGGCATCATCAAAATTCAATGATTATGAAGAGGGACACATGTCCCTTTAGGTGGCAGAAAATTAGGCCATTTGGGAGGGATTATGACCAGCTCAAGAGGTCTATAAATACCCTCCCCCCCTAAGAGCATAATTCGGCCAAAATTGGAAAACAAAGGGAAATTTCGCTCAACCAAAAGCTCACCTAAACAACACCCAAAAACCATGCGAAACCAAGAGAAATCATTAAGCTTCAACCAAAGATCAATTAAGGTATGTTCAAGCTTGGTTTTAGTCAGGTTTAAGAGTTGTTTTGGTTAAAGTTTCATGATAAAATCTAAGCCTTTATGCTACCAAAATTCGGTCAAAATGAGAAAGTATTAGGGAAGGATAGAAACTATGAATATGAGCTTAGAATGGTGTGTTTAATTTATGTTTGGATTGAATTTTGAAAGAAATCCCAAGTTATTCTATTAGGGATACAATTTGGCCACTTCTTGTTCTTGAAGCTAGAAATTGTTTCAATGTGATTTGATCATTCCAATGAGTTTAAAAGGTGATTTTGTGTAGGGAAACACTAAGAAAAATTGTTTAAAATCATTGGAATCAAAAATGAAAATTAAGGACCCTTTTTATACCCTATTCAGCCAAATGGAGTTAAGAGGAAAGG
Organism: Neltuma alba; assembly: GCF_004799145.2. Taxonomy (NCBI): domain Eukaryota; kingdom Viridiplantae; phylum Streptophyta; class Magnoliopsida; order Fabales; family Fabaceae; genus Neltuma; species Neltuma alba. The sequence continues at coordinate 175,705 of NW_021635149.1, forward strand.
AGTGTGATTTTGTTAAATCTGATTTGATATTTAGATTCTACATAAAAGGTTGTGTAGGATTGTCTTGAGAGATTTTGATGGATAGAAATGAATTTTTGGAGGTTCAGAACTATTTTTGAATATAGTAACCAAAATAATGAGTTTTGGTTAGAAATTGATATTTGTGATGGATCATACTTCTTCTCTCTTTTTAAATCAGTTTTGGGCTTCATATTAGGCCAAGAGGGCCCAAAAATTTCGTGCAAGCCATGGCCCAATTGTCACATCTTACTTTTGTATCTCGTTTTATCTTGATTGGAACTATTTAGAATCATTTCTTATGGCCTTAAGTTGGAAAATTTTGAACCTTAAATTTTCTTAAATTTGGGTTACTATTCATTATAACCCTTATAAAGGCCAAACTTTGAAAATTCATAACTAATTCTAGAAAAATGAAAATGAGGTAGTTCCAAGTTCTACTAGAAACTCTCAACATCATCTTTAAAGGAAAAATACTCAATGGTATCTAGAACTCACCAATTAATCCTAGAATTCATGCAAAATGGTACTGTTTATATGATCATTTTTCAATTTTTCAGAATTTATACCTAACTTTGGATATCCATAGGCTTTTGCATAAAATTTCAAATTTGATGATACCACTTGTTTTAAAGCTAAAAATGTGATCTATTAGAGTATTAAGTTTCAGCTCAAAACTCCATCATTTGCTCAAAATTTCGCATGGTCAAACTTTACCCTTTAAAAGTCAACTTTTATCCTTGTCATATCAAAACTTTACCAAATAAAGCCATAACCATTCCAACATAATCTAGCCACATAATGCAGCATATAATAAGTCATTCTTCATAATTTACAACCTTTGAAAGTCATCCAACACATAGTCATAAATATTACAAAGCTTATACATAATGTTCAATATAAATTCAATATAATTCCATAACATATTTTCTTCATAGAAACATCACCTTCTTGCCTTTGGTGACACCACTTGAAGGTCATATTGGTTGTTTATATATAGAGAGGAATGAGATTTCATAGAAATCTGAGTAGCAAAGAAATTACAATAATAATGCTAAATATACAAGATATGTCACAGTCAATTCCATAAAACATTTTTCTACCTCTTTACCATATAAAAGCCATATCAAATCATTCCAAGTCAATGTATTAATGCATTATGCCAAGGCATATCATGCAATAAATCAACCACATTACCATCAAACAATTTCAAATACTATGTGGCATATAATCAAAGAATCATATCATGTAGCAACCAAGCAAGTTAACATCAAAATTGTAAATTCCATTCTACCTTTTTTTAGTTCAAAATTTTTGGCCTCTTTGATTCTTTCAGATTCCTACTTGTTCTCTTGCATAATGCCTATCAATTTGCGCATAATCACATACCAAATTATCAACCTATCAATATAACTCTATAACCCTCTTTTATTTGACTTTTTGACTTAATTATTTTCTCTTTCTTTCTATCAATCTCTTGGTCCATTCCTACACAATTTTTCATGTAGAACCTAAATATCAAGTTAGATTTAACAAAATCACACTCCTTTCCTTCAAACTGATTTGGCCAAATTGTAGAGTATTAAGTTTCAAAATTTTCATTTTTGATTCCAATGATTTTATGTTACACCTTACTATTAGAGCGACTTAGAGTTCAATTAGAACCATTTTAGACCTCATTGGATGGTCTTAGGCTCAAAAATTCATGAAAAACGCTGATTTTCAGATTTTTACTGTTCATTAGGTAAAAATCCAGTTTTCTGGTCTAACTTCGGAAATTCATAACATAATCTAGAAAAATCAAAATGGAGTGGTTCAAAATTCTATAGAAAGCTCTTTGAATGTTATTTTAGCAAAACATAATCTTATAAACCAATTCCATTTCAAAAACTATCAAGTTTTGTCAAATTCACTTCTATCCTTTTGGTAAAAACTCTTTTTTCAGATTTTGGACCTTAACTTTGAAAAATCATTAAAAATTGTATAGTTGGCCTTTTTTAACGTGCTGCCTATTGATTTGAATCTCATGATGTGAAATTTAAGAATTCAAAATTTTGTGACAAAATTCATTCAGGAACTTAAAAAAAAGTGGCTCTAATTTGGCATCTTGCTTAGGGATTATAGCACCAACTATACATACTTATACATAATCAAATATAATTGTTTCCTCTTGGTTCATCACCCTATTTATCCTTGGATTTGTAGCCTCCCTTTTGATGATTCAGTCCCTAAAATGTTAGGTTACATATAGAGAATGAGATTTCAATGAAATCCCAATAGCAAGATCAATCAGCCAAAAACATCAACATGCATCAATTACAAGCATTCCAACCTTTTGCTATTGATAGGGAACTACTTTACCTCACACACATAGCACTCTAACATGCAATAGCCAAGGCACATAAAGCAAGAAGTATAGCTACACAATCATCATCATCATCATCATTTAGCTCAACCACATAATAGCACACGAAATTGCATAGCAATCAATGCAACACTCAATATTAAGGTTAATTAAATCTTACTACCTTAATCCAAATGCTCTTGATTCTTTGACCTTCTTCCTCTTCTCCATAATTAACAAACCCTAATCATGATATATCACAAAAAGGGCAGCAAGGTTACTAACCATTCCATATAAAATTAACAACATAATTTAAGTAACTCCTAAACCCCTTAAAGCTTCCATCTTTGTTCTTAGAATTTTTAGAGTTTATTCCCTTAACCCTAAAAATTCCTTCTTGGCTCATTCCTACATGATTTTTCATGTAGATTCCAAATATCTAATTGGATTTAAGAAAATAAAACTCCCTCTTCCAGTTTCAGCTTGGCCGAACCATTATGGTTTATTTTCTAAAAATTACAACTATAGCTTTAATGTTTCCAACCTTTGTTCTTTAGGTTTATCCCACACCATTTTCCATTTTGAACATAATGGAAGAATCAAAACATTGAAAAACTCATCCTAAGGTCTAGTTCTTGCTTTGGCCGAAATGGTCCTCATGCAACACAACAAAAAATACACTTCAAAATCAACTTGTAACCACTTGTAACCACCAGGATCTATTGTGCTTTGAAGTGTTCTAGCAAGTTGGACCAACAAAACTTCTTCCCCTACCATATATACATTTCAGCTAGCACAAGAAGAAGGGGAAAATCATAAATTTCTAGCCATACAACTCAAGTAAACAAAGCAAGGCACAACTTAGAACCAAAAACTAACCTTAAACCTTGCTTGGATGATCAAAGATAATGGCTTTCTCCTTGATTCCACTTGAAACACTCTCCTTTCCCTCTTGTTTCTTCCTTGGCCAAATTAGTTATCTAATTTAGGAAGAGGAAGAGCTCAATTAATGCACTAAAATATCCCAACCACCATCATAAATGAAAAGCCAAGTGTCACCTTCCTACTTAGTCTTGAAACTTCTCTCTTAATTAAGTAAATCATAATGTAATTAAATTCCAAAGTCAAGATCCTCTCCACTTAATGCTTAACACTTGGAAAGCTTTAATTACTCTCTAATAGAGGCTTGACAAGTGGCAACTTGTGGCCAAGTAAAGTGCAAGACTCTAGTCTTCACTTTATCGGTGCACTTTTATTTTGAGTTTAATTTCTTTTCTATAATTACAGTACTCTGGCCTCTGTAATTTTTTTTTGTCAAATCCATAAATTATTCTTTTCATCTTTCTCTTACCAAATTGCCCTCTTTGTCTCAAAATTAATTTCCCAATAATTAACTAAAAAGGAAAACTAATTTCCTTCTCTTTATTGATTTTTCCAGCTTTCAAAGGAATTAGGAAAAATCTTGGATACTTGAGAGTTTTCTTTTAATTTCATAATCTCTTATAATTCCTTGGAGTATTGTAACATCCTGAGTTTTATCGGGTTTTAATAGCCTCTTTTGGGTTGATTTTGAGGATAGATTAGTGATTTAATCTTGATCTTGGTGTTTGGGTTGGATTTGAGGTTTGTTGGAGGAATAGGTGAACGTACCCCTCTTAGGGTATGTTCGCCGTGGCGAAGTAAACACCGGGAGTTTCAGAGGGGAGTGTCTTCTCGGGAAGGTTTGGTCGCGGCAAAGTCTAGGGGACGCCGCGGCGAAGTTGTTCAGGTGAGCGAGGCTTCCCTTTCGGGAAGGTTTCGCCACGGCGAAGGTAGGGGTATGCCGCGGCGAATGTTTTCTGGGTGAGCGAGAGTTTCCTCTCGGGAAGCTTTCGCTGCGGCAAAGATTGGGGTTTGCCGCGGTGAAGTCAGGTTTTCAGGCGAGTAATCCCTCTCGGGATTAGTTCGCCGCGGCGAAAGGTCGCGAATCTATATATTCGCGGGAGCAGTTCAGCGTGCGAAAAATAAGAAAATCTGAGGTAGAGAGAGAGGCTCTACTAGGGTTTCGGTATTTTGGCTCGGAGGGGGCATTTCTAAGGATCCATTACCTCAAGTAAGTGATTTTAACCTCTAATCTTCTTTCTTTATTGGAATTTCTTGGAATTTCTGAGGATTTTTGGTGGAACCCTAGGATTTTCTAAGTTGTGATGGAATTGAGGTTTTTAACCGATTGTTTTGAGTTTAATTGATTGCTTGGGGTTAGTTTAAGTATTTAATCGGTGTAGTTTCCTTGGATTTAAAGAATCTTGAATTTTTGGAGTTAAGGTTTATGGAGATAGATGATTTGGGATTGAGGATGATAATGTAGAGATTGATTTTGAGTTTTGTGAATTGGGTTATGTTAAGGAGGGTTAAATTGGATGTTTAATCGGTTTAGATTTGTTGTTGGAACCTTAATTGCTCAAATGGGATGTTGGAGGTTGAATTCCTATAGTGGGTCCTTGAGGTTTGAACTCTAATTGATGTTTGGAAAGGAATGAAGGTTTTAATGGGTTAGTATGACTTTGGAGTGTTGCCTTGATAGTTATACCCTTTGAGTTGGGTAGAGTTTTGATGGGAGATAGGAATTTTGTGTCCCCAAGTGTTGTTTTGGCAACATTATTAGTTTGAAAGCTAATATATAATGGTTGTGTGTTTGTGTGCTTGTGTAGACCAGTTGTGAGTCGTGGTGGTGCACGGGGCCACATTGTCGGTTTGTTATTCCTTGCTCAGGCGAGAGGTAACCACTTTCCAATCCTTAGTACTTGCTTCTGTGGTTTTGTGAGTAGATTTATGTTTTGTGCTCTAAGTAGTAATTATGTTCAAACTGTATGTTGTGTATAAAAAGGAAAACCGTCTTGTGGGGTTTCGACTAATGATGAATGAATTTTGGAATTGTGAAAGATATGCCACTGAATGAGGTTAATTGTGAAATGATTAGTACTCTGTGATTACGATTTGAGCATGATGCATTAATTGGGAATTGGTGAGAGTTTTGTCTGTTACTACCACGTGGTAAGGCCTCCATTAATGCATGATGGTTGGCTTAGTACGTCCCCCATAGTGAGGGATAGGCCGGCTTCGGCTCCTGAAAATCCCCCAAAGTGAGGGATTTGGTTAAGGGATTTGCATCATTTCACTCGCATGATTTATTGTGGCTATCTTGTTATTATATTACTTGTGAACTGCCCCACTTGACACCTCACGAGCACCTATTTAGTAGTACCTAGTATTGGAAAGGTTGGTTACTGGGACTTAGTCTCACCCCGTGGTTTACAATGTTTTCAGGTGAAGGTTCCGGCGTGGGCCATCGGGAAGAGACGCAGAGGCTTGAGCTCAGTTAGCTTTAGGCCTCTAGCATTTGTATATGTATGACTAGTATATATTGCCACATTTAGGACTGCTTTTTGATATATTTGATTACCCGGCCTTGTTGTAAACTGGAGAGAATGTATCTCCTTATTTTGGTTGGCCGGAGGCCATTGCTAGTGTTTGATGAACTCTGGATTATATGGTTGAAAACTATTTAGATGGGCTGATCTTGATGTATGTGTTACCCGGGTCGGAGGCTCGGAGGCCCAGTGGATATGAATGGATTATTTTAGTTGCATGCAACGTCTTACGGGTTGACCCGAGCTTGAAAGTCAATTTCTAAAAATATGAAATTTTCCTTCTACTATGGTAGCTCGTTTTAACAGCTCTCCTTTTCTACCATAGTAGAGGTTTTATGATGGGTTAAAATGTCTTGAGGTAGAGGGTTTTTACAAATTGGTATTCAGAGCCGGTTTGTTTCTTTGAAATTCTTTCTTTTCCTAGTGGCAATATACATACTTCATACATACCTTCCCTGTTTGTTTTGTGTTTCCTTTCTTTCTTTACTAATGAGGGTTTCCATCCTTAGTTGGGGAGAGGAAGGATGGTACAGACATGTCAAACAGATCCAGCCGGTAATGGACCGCCTCAAGAGAGTGAGGCTTTTCTGAGACAAATGAGGGAGATGATGACGGCGGTGGTGGATGAAAGGTTGAGGAAGTTTGAAGAAGACTTCACGAGGAAGCACCAAGAGTCGGTCAATCAAGAGGACCGAGAGAATGAGGTGACTATGGAGGCACGAGGAGTAGGAGAAAGAGGGGTTAGGAGCTGTGATCGAGCTGGAGATTTACCTCAGAGGGAGGAGTATCGAGCGGCTAGCCATGGAGGAGATACTTCAGAGGGAGTGATTTACCCTCCGTTGCTGAATGACATCACCAAGGTATGGAGAGAGGTGCATCGTCATGATCCTCCCCAGTTCAAGGGAAGTTTGGAACCATCAGATGCAGAGAAGTGGATTGAGCGGATGGAGACAATCTTTACTGCTGTTCCTTGTCTTTCCCCGCTCAAGGTACAAGTGGCGGTTACCTATCTTGTGGAGCAAGCAAGGCATTGGTGGGATAGTGCAAGACCTTCTGATATATCTCAGTTGGACTGGGATACCTTCAAGCGGATGTTTTATGATCACTTCTTTCCGAAGGAGTTGCGAATGGAAAAGCAATTCCTATTCTACTCCTTGAAGCAGGGCGAGATGCATGAGGACCAGTTTATCACAAGGTTTATAGATTTGGCAAAGTATGTGCCTAGGCAGACGGAAGATCATTCACTCTGGTTAGCTCAACAATTGATGAACCGTGCAAGGCCGGAGTTGAAACAGCAGTTGGCCTTGTTAGAGGTCAAGACCTTTGAGGAGATGTGTGTGAAGCTGCGGGTTGCTGCTAGAAGGACAAGAGAGGTGGTAGAGGCAAGGAGGGCTGAGAATCAAGCTAGAGCGGCACGTTATCCTGGTCCTACAGGAGGAGTGGGGAAGAGGAGTCAATACAGCTCTGGGAGCTCGAGTAGCTCAGGGAGAAATAGGAATCAAGGGCAGAATCAGAGGGTGAATGCTCAGAGGGGCTTTATGCAGAGGCGCCAGAATCCAAACAATCAGACTGGCGGGGGACAGGGCTCCCGTCGAGATTCATCAGTGACCACCCCGAGTGTTACTGGACCGTGCCCCAGATGTGGGGGTAGGCATGCGGGGCAATGCTGGGAGTGCTTTCGATGCCACCGGTGGGGACATATTGCCAGAAACTGTCCAGAGAGTCAGCCGACACCTCAAGCTGGTCGTTCTACTGTTCCAGGACGTGTCTATGCGATGACAAATGAGGAGGCTTCTGCATCTCCAAACTTGATTCGAGGTAACATTCTACTTGAGGGACATGTTATTTCTGCTTTATTTGACTCGGGTGCTACGCACTCCTTTATTTCTGTGGACTGTGCTCAGAAGTTGAGCTTGCCTGTGGTTGAGCTACCTTATGACTTAAGAGTGTCTACTCCTGCTGGAGTCACTGTTGTAACTGGAAGAGCGTGTCTAGAGCTTGCACTTCAGTTTGAGAGTCGAGATTCTACAATAGATTTGTTCTGTCTACCTTTGAAAGGTATCGACGTGATTATTGGCATGAATTGGTTGATGGCCAATGGAGCAATCTTGATTGTAAAAGGAGGTTGGTGACAATTCCGGTAGGTGCCTTATGTGCTGAGATGTCAAGTGGTCCAGTTTTGTTGTCAGCTGCTCAAGTAGAGAAGGCGGTGAGGAAAGGGTGCCAGGCCTTCATTGTCTTCTTTTCAATTAGTGAGGATGAGGCAGGCGGAATTGAACAGATAGCTGTGGTGAGGGACTACCCCGAAGTGTTTTCGGACGAGGTTGCAGGACTACCTCCGGAGCGAGAAGTGGAGTTCTCTATCGAGTTGGTTTCGGGAACCACCCCAATCTCCAAGGCTCCCTATAGAATGTCTCCTTCAGAATTGGTTGAGTTGAAAAAGCAGCTAGAAGAATTGCTAGAAAAGGGACTTATCCGACCAAGTGTGTCACCGTGGGGATCGCCGGTTTTGTTTATGAGGAAGAAAGATGGTAGCTTGAGGCTGTGTATCGACTACCGACAATTGAACAAGGTCACAATCAAGAACAAGTACCCGTTGCCTAGAATTGATGACCTATTGGACCAATTAGTCGGAGCATCAGTTTTCTCTAAGATTGATCTGAGGTCAGGATACCATCAGTTGAGGGTACGAGCAGAGGACATTTCGAAAACGCCTTTCGAACTCGTTATGGACATTATGAGTTTTTGGTGATGCCTTTGGACTGACAAATGCTCCAGCTGTCTTTATGGACTACATGAATCGGATCTTCCGACCTTATTTGGACAGATTTGTGGTAGTGTTCATCGATGACATTCTGATTTATTCTAGAAGTGAGGAGGAACATCGAGAGCATCTTCACATCGCACTACGGATATTGAGGGATCACCAGTTGTATGCTAAGCTGTCAAAGTGCGAGTTTTGGCTAAAAGAAGTGAAGTTTCTGGGTCATGTGGTGTCAGCTCAGGGAGTAGCAGTGGATCCTAACAAGGTGGACGCAGTACTTAAGTGGGAAGTCCCTAGATCGGTAACTGAGGTACGGAGTTTTGTGGGATTAGCTGGATACTATCGGAGGTTCATCCAAGGCTTTTCTCAGATTGCAATGCCGTTGACCAAGTTAACCAAGAAGGATCAACCGTTTGTTTGGACGGAGAAATGTGAATCAGCGTTCCAAGAGCTGAAGACCAAGTTGACTACAGCTCCAGTGCTTACTCTTCCAATCCCCGGAGTACCTTATGTTCTTTACACCGATGCGTCACTAAAGGGTTTGGGTTGTGTGCTAATGCAGAACAATAAGGTGGTGGCATATGCTTCCAGGCAGCTGAGGCCACATGAGGAAAACTACCCAACCCATGACTTGGAGCTAGCGGCAGTAGTTTTGCACTAAAGATCTGGAGGCATTATCTGTATGGCTCCCAGTTCGAAGTCTTCAGTGACCATAAAAGTTTGAAATACTTGGTGGATCAGAAAGAGTTGAACAACCGGCAGCGTCGTTGGATGGAGTTCCTGAAGGACTATGACTTTGAGATTAAGTATCATCCTGGAAAAGCAAATGTGGTAGTAGATGCTCTGAGTAGAAAAGCAGTGCATGTGTTCTGTATAAGCTTAAAGGAACAATTCTTGCTCGAGGAGTTGTTAGAGATCCCAATTGTACCATCGGAGCAGGCTACTTTATGTGCAGTGCTCGGAGATTATGAATTCTATCAGGATTTACGAGCGGCTCAATGGGAAGATGATCAGTTGGCAAAGATTCGGGTAGAATTGGAGGATGGCCCAGTACAGGACTATGAACTTGGAGATATGGGCATCCTGAAGTATAAGAACCCGATTTGTGTTCCCCAAGATGAGGAGATTAAAAGAACTATCCTAGAGGAGGCTCATCGAAGCCGTTACGCCATCCACCCCGGAGCAACCAAGATGTACCACGACCTAAAGCAGCAGTATTGGTGGCCCAACATGAAAAAGGAAGTGACTGACTTCGTACTTCGGTGTTTGACCTGCCAGAAGGTCAAGATAGAGCATCAACGACCTGGAGGTTTGTTACAAGGGCTAGAAATTCCTCAGTGAAAGTGGGACAGCATCTCCATAGACTTCATTGTAGGTTTGCCGAGGACACCCGAAGGGTATGATGCTATTTGGGTGGTGGTGGACAGATTGACAAAATCTGCTCACTTTTTACCCTACAAAGTCAATTATACCTTGGAGAGAATGGCCAAGTTGTATATGGATGAAATCGTCAGGCTTCATGGTGTTCCGTCGAGTATAGTCTCGGACCGAGATCCGCGCTTTACTTCTAACTTTTGGAAGGCAGTGAATGCGGCTTTGGGTACTAAGTTGAAGTTCAGTACGGCATATCACCCACAGACCGATGGACAGACTGAGCGGACAATTCAGACGCTAGAGGATATGTTGAGGGCTTGTGCCATTGAATTCAAGGGGAGTTGGATTGATCACCTACCCTTAGCTGAGTTTGCCTACAACAACAGCTACCATGCCAGCATCCAGATGGCCCCTTATGAAGCACTCTATGGCCGGAAGTGTAGATCGCCTCTTTGTTGGGCGGAACTAAGTGAAAGAACGGTTTTAGGACCAGATTTGGTAGATGCTACTACAGAGAAGATTGAGATCATCAAGCAGAAGTTGTTGACAGCTCAGAGCCGGCAAAAGAGTTATGCTGATAGGAGGAGGAGACCATTGGAGTTTTGTGAGGGTGACCATGTGTTTTTGAGGGTCACGCCTACTACTGGTATTGGGAGGTCCATTAAAGCGAGGAAGTTATCTCCTAGATTTCTTGGACCCTTTGAAATTCTGGAGAGAATTGGAGAAGTGGCTTATCGAGTTGCTTTGCCGCCGCACCTGTCCAATGTACATGATGTGTTTCATGTGTCCCAACTCAAGAAGTACCACCCTGATCCGTCTCACATCTTAAAGCCTGAGGAGGTGGAGCTGGATGACAATCTAACTTACCAGGCTGAACCGGAAAGGATCCTTGATGTGAAGGACAAGCAGTTGAGGAATAAGACCATTCGATTGGTGAAAGTCTTCTGGAAGGGCATGAGTCCTGGTGATGCCACCTGGGAGATAAAGGAAAGGATGCGACGTGATTACCCTCGTTTGTTTTCTTAGTAAGTGTTTTGTGTTTGTTTGTGTGGTGTTTGTGTGATTGCTTGAATTTTGGGGACAAAATTCCTTAGTTGGGGAGAATTGTAACATCCTGAGTTTTATCGGGTTTTAATAGCCTCTTTTGGGTTGATTTTGAGGATAGATTAGTGATTTAATCTTGATCTTGGTGTTTGGGTTGGATTTGAGGTTTGTTGGAGGAATAGGTGAACGTACCCCTCTCAGGGTATGTTCGCCGCGCGAAGTAAACACCGGGAGTTTCAGAGGGGAGTGTCTTCTCGGGAAGGTTTGGCCGCGGCGAAGTCTAAGGGACGCCGCGGCGAAGTTGTTCAGGTGAGCGAGGCTTCCCTTTCGGGAAGGTTTCGCCGCGGCGAAGGTAGGGGTATGCCGCGGCGAATGTTTTCTGGGTGAGCGAGAGTTTCCTCTCGGGAAGCTTTCACCGCGGCGAAGATTGGGTTCGCCGCGGCGAAGTCAGGTTTTCAGGCGAGTAATCCCTCTCGGGATTAGTTCGCCGCGGCGAAAAGTCGCGAATCTATATATTCGCGAGAGCAGTTCAGCGTGCGAAAAATAAGAAAATCTGAGGTAGAGAGAGAGGCTCTGCTAGGGTTTCGGTATTTTGGCTTGGAGGGGGCATTTCTAAGGATCCATTACCTCAAGTAAGTGATTTTAACCTCTAATCTTCTTTCTTTATTGGAATTTCTTGGAATTTCTGAGGATTTTTGGTGGAACCCTAGGATTTTCTAAGTTGTGATGGAATTGAGGTTTTTAACCGATTGTTTTGAGTTTAATTGATTGCTTGGGGTTAGTTTAAGTATTTAATCGGTGTAGTTTCTTGGATTTAAAGAATCTTGAATTTTTGGAGTTAAGGTTTATGGAGATAGATGATTTGGGATTGAGGATGATAATGTAGAGATTGATTTTGAGTTTTGTGAATTGGGTTATGTTAAGGAGGGTTAAATTGGATGTTTAATCGGTTTAGATTTGTTGTTGGAAACTTAATTGCTCAAATGGGATGTTGGAGGTTGAATTCCTATAGTGGGTCCTTGAGGTTTGAACTCTAATTGATGTTTGGAAAGGAATTAAGGTTTTAATGGGTTAGTATGACTTTGGAGTGTTGCCTTGATAGTTATACCCTTTGAGTTGGGTAGAGTTTTGATGGGAGATAGGAATTTTGTGTCCCCAAGTGTTGTTTTGGCCACATTATTAGTTTGAAAGCTAATATATGATGGTTGTGTGTTTGTGTGCTTGTGTAGACCAGTTGTGAGTCGTGGTGGTGCACGGGGCCACATTGTCGGTTTGTTATTCCTTGCTCAGGCGAGAGGTAACCACTTTCCAATCCTTAGTACTTGCTTCTGTGGTTTTGTGAGTAGATTTATGTTTTGTGCTCTAAGTAGTAATTATGTTCAAACTGTATGTTGTGTATAAAAAGGAAAACCGTCTTGTGGGGTTTCGACTAATGATGAATGAATTTTGGAATTGTGAAAGATATGCCACTGAATGAGGTTAATTGTGAAATGATTATTACTCTGTGATTACGATTTGAGCATGATGCATTAATTGGGAATTGGTGAGAGTTTTGTCTGTTACTACCATGTGGTAAGGCCTCCATTAATGCATGATGGTTGGCTTAGTACGTCCCCCATAGTGAGGGATAGGCCGGCTTCGGCTCCTGAAAATCCCCCAAAGTGAGGGATTTGGTTAAGGGGATTTGCATCATTTCACTCGCATGATTTATTGTGGCTATCTTGTTATTATATTACTTGTGAACTGCCCCACTTGACACCTCACGAGCACCTATATAGTAGTACCTAGTATTGGAAAGGTTGGTTACTGGGACTTAGTCTCACCCCGTGGTTTACAATGTTTTCAGGTGAAGGTTCCGGGCGTGGGCCATCGGGAAGAGACGCAGAGGCTTGAGCTCGGTTAGCTTTAGGCCTCTAGCATTTGTATATGTATGACTAGTATATATTGCCACATTTAGGACTGCTTTTTGATATATTTGATTACCCGGCCTTGTTGTAAACTGGAGAGAATGTATCTCCTTATTTTGGTTGGCCGGAGGCCATTGCTAGTGTTTGATGAACTCTGGATTATATGGTTGAAAACTATTTAGATGGGCTGATCTTGATGTATGTGTTACCCGGGCCGGAGGCTCGGAGGCCCAATGGATATGAATGGATTATTTTAGTTGCATGCAACGTCTTACGGGTTGACCCGAGCTTGAAAGTCAATTTCTAAAAATATGAAATTTTCCTTCTGCTATGGTAGCTCGTTTTAACAGCTCTCCTTTTCTACCATAGTAGAGGTTTTATGATGGGTTAAAATGTCTTGAGGTAGAGGGTTTTTACAAGTATCATAGGAATTTTCTTAGAATTTTATTCTCCTTAAAAATATTTATTTGGAATTTTCCAAATAAAAGCCCTTAAATTAGGCTAAATTACCCTAAAATTCCTTTGTAATTTCTCTAAGGGTAATTTGGTCATAAAACCAATTTTATAATCCTACATAATTCTCAAAGGATATTATCCTTATTTTTTCTTAATTTTCTAAGACTTGGAAATATTTTTCCCATAATTATTTTTTGACCAATTGTCCTTAATTAGCCAAATTTTCATAATCGGCTTAAACAATCATAATAATCATTTCCACCAAAATTCTTCTATTTCTCCTTGTCATTTTTTACCCTTAATTATTTACGTATATTCCTTATTCCTAATTACCTTATTGCCAGATATGACATTTCTCCCCTCTAAATAAATTTCGTCCTCGATCTTATTGGAAAAGTTTGGGATACTTTTCCTTTATCTCAGCCTCCATCTCCAACGTAACTTCTTCTGGTGTAAGACCTTTCCAGACAACCTCGACCAGCAGAATCTACTTGTTTCTTTAGCTGCTTGACCTTTTGATCCATGATTCGCTCTGGTCTGACCTCAAAAGGCAGATTGTCTCGGGGCACAATGTCATCATAGCTTATGACATGTGTCAGGTCTAAATGGTATTTTTGTAATTAGGAGTCATAGAAGACATCATGAATCCGACTTAAATTCAGGGGAAGGGCCAACTTGTAAGCTACTGGTCCAACCTTGGACAAAATTTGAAACGGTCCAACATACTTTGGACTCAATTTCTTAATCTTTATGGATTGACCAACTTTCGTTATTGGTGACACTTTGAGGAAAAACATGGTCCCCAATCTCAACTCTAACGGTCTCATTCTAGTATATACGTAGCTCTTCTGTCTACCTTGAACTGTTAGGAGTCTTTATTGAACCTTAACTTACTGGGAGGTCTAGTCCACTACATTAGGACCATAAATACTTCTTTTACTAAGCTTTGTCCAGCATAAGGGTGATCTATACTTCCTCCCGTAGAGTGCTTCATATGGCCCCATTTGGGTACTTGAATGGAAACTATGATTGCAGGTGCATTTGGCTAACGGTAAGTATGTATCCCAGTTACTGCCAAAATTAGCATACATGCTAGTAGCATATCTTCTAACATCTGTATCGTTCTTTATGTCTGCCCATCCCTCTGTGGATGGTAAGTTGTACTAAATTTGAGAGTAGTGTCCATTTCTTTCAGTAAGGACCTCCTAAAACTTCGAGTAAATTTCGGGCCTTGGTCTGAAACAATACTGCTTGGGACACTAAGTAGCATAATAGCTTCCTTAACTTTATCTTCCACTTTTGCTGGATTTAGTGATTCTTGCCAAAATAGCTAATATTTCTGGCCTTTGCATACTCTTACCATGCTTCTCAGGGTCACCCTTCCTTGGGCTACTCTTGCTTAAGCACGCTTAATTGAACAGTGTTGATGGGAAACTAAGGTAATGATTCTGATAGGCTTAAACCCTGATACTTTACCGTCTTAGACCCTTCTCGATCTATCCTTAGTCAGGTCTTTTCAGCTTACATCCTTGACTCTAGCCTCATCTTATGGATCCACCCATCAATATTCAGTCTGTCTCTATATCACAAAGGGTTCTTCCTGTATCTAGAGCTAGCCTAAATGTCTCTTTTTCAGGTCTTATGGCTCTAATCCTTTTAACTTTGGCTTTCCTCTGTTAATTGGAAGAAAATTGAGCCTAGCCTAATCAATAATAGGTTATCTAAAAGGAAGTCATGGGTACTCTCTCTGTGCTAGTTTACCACTGAAGGAGGTTTCTGTATCTTAAACTCATCCCTAGTTTTTATCTTCCAAAAGAAGTACTATACTCTTACTCTTATGACTCAGCTACTTTCCCTTAGACTTGGTCTACCGTGACCTCAGGAGCTACTACGCTCTACCGTAAGCCTCTTCAGGATCCATGGTGACTGTGAAATACTATCATCTATCTGAACCATATTAAGATCTCTGGGAGACTTTGACTATAGGACTAAGTAAAGTCACCTCCTCTCAGTTCGTCACCTAACTGATAATTCCCTAAGACTGTTCCAAGAACCAATACTATTCTTTTAGGCCTCGTGTCAATTCCCCAGGCCACCTATTTGTCTCTTTAGGTGTCTAAGCCAATCTACCTTAGGAGTTCTCTTATTTCTCTAGCTGCTCTTACTGTCTCTTACTATTTTAGAATGGTACAGAGAGAGGACTTATGCAACTTCTCTTTCCTCTAATTCACTTTTCAGTAGAAGCATACTCTAACATGCATAATGCCTGGCACTCTAAATACAAGGAGTGCGGCTCTTACAGGTTGTTATGTCGGTAGCGTGCCATCCGGACATCTTATCCCCATAAGGGGAGCCTCTCTTTTTGTTTGTAGTTGATTCAGGAAGTCATAGTGAGACGACTTATAAGGTTCTTCTTCTTTCTGTTTGCTCTAGTACTCTGCTAAGCTCAGGTACCTCTAAGCCTAGCTTCGTTCTTGGCTGGTCATACTTCTATTGGGTAAGGTCAACTCCGCTTGTTTTGCCTCGACTGCTTCTCTTTCCTACTCGGACAGGGTATCTTGCTCCATCAAGCGCAATATCAATTCTGACTCGGAGGATTAATCTCACTTTCTCTAGGAAGATTCCTGGCCAAGGCCTTATCCCTTGATAAAGGGTGCCTCTCAACCTAACCCTAAGTGACTGAGTATTCTTAACATCATTGGAACATGCCAACCTCTTAAGCTAGTTCCCTGCACAGCCATCTGTCTCGTCCTCTTCTTCTTGATTCTTAAGACATTTCACTAGGGCTCTCCATCTTAACTTCACTATCTCAAAGTTCCTATTCATCTATTCTAGGACTTCAGATAGCTACTCTATCATGGTCCCGTAGCCTTAACAAGGCTGTAAGAGTTTGTCTAGCTTAGGTTGCCGCTACACCTTCTTAGTGGTGTATAGACTCAACCCCTAACCATTTTGTTTAACTCCTCATCATTACTCTTTTTTTTAAGGGGGAATCTAATAACTTTAAATAGTGGCTACCCCTCTCTTTCTGACCTTTACTAATTGTACTTCTTGCGACTTTTGATAGTCATTACGTCTCGCTGAGTTACAGTCTCAACATCTGAAAGTTGTTGTGTTCATCTGTCAGGACTAGAATCCTAGTTTGTAGTGATGAAAGTGACCACCTCCTTTGGTAATCACTCTATATTCGTTCATCACCACTAATTCCCTTGGTTTCTCATGATGAAATGCACTTTTCTCTTAACCTCTGCTGGTCTTACGTAGCTTTATTCATCATACCATTGCTCGTCTAGGCTTTCGTTATGAAGTTTAACTTAACTCCTGGATTCTACTTCATTTTTCTTAGGGGTAGGATCAAGATTTTGTCCTTGCCATTATGGGATGACAACCAATTCAATCCAATTACCACATCAACTTCATGGAAGGCATACATATCAAGTCTAAGGTAGTATAACAGTGCTCATAACCAACTATACAGTTTAAGCACACATTAGATGTAATTACCTTATTATGTGTTGGGGTGGACACTACATGTCATAAGGCAATGTGTTTATAACCAAACCAAGTCTTTTAGAACAATCATACGAGAGAAGAAAATGACTAGCACCCGAATTATACATTGCAATTACTGGGAAGTTGTTAATATGATCATACCTTGGATCATTTCTGGTGACATCTGGGTTTCTTTCCCTGTGATGGCAAATACTCGTCCTTGGGTACGCAACCTTGCCTTCTCTGAATTCTGCAGGCATTTTCTCGAGAAGTGTTCAGGCTTACTGCAAGTATAGCAGACATCCTGTACGACCCTACAGGGTCTGTTACCATGATTCTTGTCACAATTAGGCATTCTTTGCCATTTGAGGACTCGCCTTCCTTCTTACTCTTTTGGTTGTCCATTAGCCTCTTCCTCTTCCCATTCGCATTAGAAGAGGTGCCACTCTGATCTTCTTCTCTGACTTGGGAGTAGACTTAACCATCAGATGATGGTTCAAGCTGTTCTCCGTGATTCGGCAGGCCTCAATTGCCTTGTTGAAGTGCTCGACTGCTTAAGAGCCATCATCTCCTTAAGGACTACTTCAGTCCTCTGACCATCTTTTCCGTCATCCACCTCTCATCATCTCAGTAACGCAGATAACTGAAGTAGTAGGAGAGACGGATAAACTTAGCTAAATACTCGTCAAATGGCTCATTATCCTTCTGCTCTAGGGTCAGGAATTCCGCTTCCCTTTCATCCCTCATTGACCTCGGAAAATATTTCTCATGGAATTGCTCCAGGAACACTTCCCGTGTCACCCTCGTGTTCTGAGCATCCAGAATAAGTTTTGTATTCTTCCACCAGCAGTCTACATCTTTCTCTAACTTGTAAATTGCCATCTGGGCTTTCCACCCTGTCGGGTAATCTATTACTTTAAAGATCTTCTCCAAGCGGTTAATCCAGTCTTCTGCAGCTTGGACGTCAAACACTCCGTCGAATGACGGCAGGTTGTGTTTACAGAAATGTGCCATCCATTACTGGATACTGTTAGGGTCTTCTACTGGCATTGCTGGTCTAAGCAGTTATTCTGATGCTTGAGCCATAAAAACTTCTTCTTCTGGCTGCCTCCTATCGTGGTTAGCCACTTCCGCTGCTATTGTTGCAACTATTATAGTATCTCTTTCTTGTTCCTCGAAAGCTTGGGCTGCCCTCATCCCTTTAATAGCCTTTTGTTGCTGTTCTAAGCAATCTAAAATTAATCACAACAGATCAGGAGGGACCCTTGCGTCATGTTCTGAGGGTCACTCCAGCGAAGCATTTCATCAGGTTCTAACCATTACACTAACTAAATATCTGAGGAACAAGAAATAAACAACATGCTTGGATTTCATTTAACAACATATACATTCATAATACAGCATTCAGGCATCAATCATCAGTCATAGCAATATAGTTCAACATACATAACAATCAAACATGCCAGACTAACCTACTATGGTTAGCTGTACCAAAACAAGTCCTACATCAGTGTTACGAGGATCTGACTATCTAAAAATAGTGAATCTTAACAAAGTTTTTAAGGTGCTAGATGTAATCCTCAACACCTAAATTTACTATCTGATTGAGGTGACAGAACTCATGTACCCATAAGGGTAAATATGGGAGCATGTCCGTCATCGTATAGACCCAGTCCTTGGTGTCTATATAAGGGTTACCCGGTTCATGAGTTTGATATAACACCTTTACTCCCTGAAGGTAATCTAGATAAATGTTTGGGTCTTACTGATCCTCATCTTTCTTGATATGTTGACCCAAGAATTCTAACTTCTCTCTTAGCTGATCCTGACTACGAATCTTAGGCTCCGTCAGAACAGGGATATGTACTGTGGGTGTTGGGGGTATCCTTGGCTTGGTACTAGGTCCGAGGATGTCGCTTGGGCGTACACTTAGGGTAACAGGTTGCCTGTGAGACTGAATGTAGAGACTAAGGTCCACTGGTTTCTGATACAAACCAGTTACGGGATCCACCGGGTCACCGAGTCCAGGAAGGTTCATTAAATCCTCCATTGTAACCCCTAAAAGGTTAGCCTAATGCTCTGGATAATTGTTGGACCCCCTTTGTTGAGTATCCTAGGCTAGTAGTCCCTTTAGTCCATCCCCCTGGATCCTCTTTTATGAGATCGGTCATGTTAACATGCCAATCATTGATCAACTTCTCAGATTTAGCGTCCCAATCCATTGTGTTTTCCATCTCAATTCTTGCAAAGGTTTGTCAGTTTCTCCTCAACCACCCCCTTATTTAATGCATAAACTTAAGTAGAGCGTTCTATCCTATGCCAAAACCTTCACTCTATACCAAAAATGTTACACCCTACTACTAAAGCGACTTAGAGTTCAATTAGAACTATTTTAGACCACATTGGATGGTCTTGGGCTCAAAAATCCATGAAAAACGCTGATTTTTGATTTTTACTGTTCATCGAGTAAAAATCTAGTTTTTTGGTCCAAATTCAAAAATTCATAATTTAATCTAGAAAAATCAAAATGGACTTGTTCAAAATTCTATAGAAATCTCTTTGAATGTTCTTCCAGGAAAAAATAATCTTATAAACCAATTCCATTTGAATAAGTGTCAGGTTTTTGTGAAATTCACCTCTGTCCTTTTGGTAAAAACTATTTTTCTAGATTCTAGACATTAACTTTGAAAATATTAAAAAATCGTATAGTTGGCCATTTTTAAAGTGTTTCCTATTGATTTGAAGCTCATGATGTGAACTTTAAGCATACCAAATTTTGTGATGAAATTCGTTCGGGAACTTAATAAAAACGTGGCTCTAATTTGGCATCCTGCTTAGGGATTACAGCACCAACCATACATACATATACATAACCAAATATAATTATTTCCTCTTGGTTCATCACCCTATTTATCCTTAGATTTGTAACCTCCCTTTTGATGATTCAGTCCCTAAAATGTTAGGTTACATATAGGGAATGAGATTTCAATGAAATCCTAGTAGTAAGATCAATCATCCAAAACATCAACATGCATCAATTACAAACATTCCAACCTTTTGCTATTAATAGGGAACTACTTTACCTCATACATGTAACACTCTCACATGCAATAGCCAAGGCACTTAAACCAAGAGTATAGCTACACAATCATCATCATCATCATCTAGCTCAACCACATAATAGCACATGAAATTGCATGACAGTCAATGTAATGCTCAACATTAAGGTTAATTAAATCTTACTATCTTAATCCAAATGCTCTTGATTCTTTGACCTTCTTCCTCTTCTCCACAATTAATAAACCCTAATCATGATATATCACAAAAAGGATAGCAAGGTTACTAACCATTCCATATAAAATTAACAACATAATTCAAGTAACTCCTAAACCCCTTAAAGCTTCCATCTTTGTTCTTAGAATTTTTAGAGTTTATTCCCTTAACCCTAAAAAGTCCTTCTTGGATCATCCTACGTGATTTTTCATGTAGATTCCAAATATCTACTTGGATTTAAGAAAATAAAACGCCCTCTTCTAGTTTCAGCTTGGCCGAACCATTATGGTTTATTTTCTAAAAATTACAACTTTAGCTTTAATGCTTCCAACCTTTTTTCTTTAGATTTATCCTACACCATTTTCTATTTGGAGCACAATAGAAGCATCAAAACATTGAAAAACTCATCCTAGGGTCTAGTTCTTGCTTTGGCCAAAATTGTCCTTATACAACACAACAAAAAATACACTTCAAAATCAACCTACAACCACTTGTAACCACTAGGATCTATCATGCTTTGAAGTGTTCTAGCAAGTTGGACCAACAAAACTTCTTCCCCTACCATATATACATTTCGGCAAGCACAAGAAGAAGGGGAAAATCATAAATTTCTAGCCATACAACTCAAGTAAACAAAGCAAGGCACAACTTAGAACCAAAAACTAACCTTAAACCTTGCTTGGATGATCAAAGATGATGGCTTTCTCCTTGATTCCACTTTAAGCACTCTCCTTTCCCTCTTGTTTCTTCCTTGGCCAAATTAGTGATCTGATTTAGGGAGAGGAAGAGCTCAATTAATGTACTAAAATATCCCAACCACCATCATAAATGAAAAGCCAAGTGTCACCTTCCTACTTAATCTTGAAACTTCTCTCTTAATTAAGTAAATCATAATGTAATTAAATTCCAAAGTCAAGATCCTCTCCACTTAATACTTGACACTTGAAAAGCTTTAATTACTCTCTAATAGAGGCTTGACAAGTGGCAACTTGTGGGCCAAGTAAAGTGCAAGACTCTAGTCTTCACTTTATCGGTGCACTTTTACTCTGAGTTTAATTTCTTTTCTATAATTACAGTATTCTGGCCTCTGTAATTATTTTCTATCAGATCCATAAATTATTCTCCTCATTTTTCTCTTCCCAAATTGCCCTCTTTGTCTCAATTAATTTCCTAGTAATTAACTAAAAATCTCTTATAATTCCATAATATCTTATAATTCCTTAAGGTATCATAGGGATTTTCTTAGAATTTTATTCTCCCTAAAAATATTTATTTGGAATTTTCCAGATAAAAGCCCTTAAATTCGGCTAAATTACCCTTAAATTCCTTTGTAATTTCTCTAAGGGTAATTTGGTCATAAAACTAATTTTATAATCCCACATAATTCTCAAAAGATATTATCCTTATTTTTTCTTAATTTTCCAAGACTTAGAAATATTTTCCCCATAATTATTTTTTGACCAATTTTCCTTGATTAGCCAAATTTTCATAATTGGTTTAGAAAATCATAATAATCATTTCTACCAAAATTCTTCTATTTCTCCTTGTCATTTTTTACCCTTAATTATTTAGGAATATTCCTTATTCCTAATTATCCTATTACTGGATGTGATATTTTAAACACTTTTTCTTGGTGTTTCCCTACAAAAAAACATCTTTTAAACTTATTAGAATCATCAAATGATATTGAAACAATCTCTAGCTTCAAGAACTTGAGTTGGCCAAATTTAAGACAGCTTAGGGTTAGAATTTTTATTTTTGATTCAAATACTTTCAAACACTTTTTCTTGACATATTCCCACATAAAAACACATTCTAAACCCATTAGAATCATTAAATTAAATTGAAACAATTTCTAGGGAACTTGAAGTTTCTTCCAAAAATCAATCCAAACATCAACCAAACAAGCTATTCCGAACTCATATTCATGTTTTCTATCCTTCCTTAACCATTCCTCATTATTTTGAAATTTGAATAGCAACACACCTTGGAATTTTGCCACCAAACTCTACTTGAAACAAGCTAGAAACATAACCAAATTAAAGCTTGAACCTACCTTAATTGATCCTTGATTCTTGCTTGATAATTTTGACTTAAAATCTCCATGATAATGGCTCCCAAAGTCATCATTTTCTGTAGGCAAAAACTTTCCCCTTTTGAGTGTCTAAAAACCAAAATTGAAGGGTTGTGGGAAGGGTATATATAGGCAAAGTTTTGGTCCTCTCTTGCCTCCAAGTGTCCCTTAAAAATCTAGAGGAAGAGGCCATGTGGACTTCTTAAAATGCTGCAAAATTTTGGAAGTGTACAAGTGTCCCCTTGGGTAATAATGTTTAAGATAAAATCATGTGATATTTTGTATTATTTTATTTCATAACCATGTGTAGCACTTGGGTCATAAAATTACTATTCATTCTTAGCCCAAAATCAAGTCTAATAGGCTAGAGAAAGAAGGAATAAGTATCACCATTCATCTCCAAACATTGTTCTACCCAATTTCGCCATATCGGTGAAGGGAATTGAAAGACGACGCGCAGCGGAAAACAACACAAAATTTTAAAACTTTTCAATCCCTTGCCCGGATCTACCGATCGCGTTTAAGTCAGGTAGTAAGAAGTATTACCTTCGGTGTTCGGTTTTCGAGTGGCTTGGTGATTCCGCCGTTCAGGATGCCTCCGCTCGCCTCCTTTATCGTTCGAAGTCGACAACTCCGGTCGGCTTCCTCTACCAGTATCCACACGAGTAGCCCTCAACCTCGAACGACGTGCTAGCGTCTATGTCCGTCTAGGGTTTTCAGAGAATCCGTCCACTCTTATCTCTCTTAGGCCGTCTCTTATCTGTTGGTGCTTTCACTCTCACTCTTCAAACCCCAGCTCCCTAATATCGAATATATAGGATGCTATAGGTATTATGAGTGATATTTTAATTTCGAAATTAATCCCAAATTAATTCCGAAATTAATACAATATCAAATATTGCATAATTAGATAAGAGAACAATTAAATAAATACGGTTTATATTAAATCCGTCTCACAGATTTAATTCACCTATTTATCTAATTCAAAAATAAAGATATGACGGAATTAATTTACATAGATCTAATTTATCCTTATAAATTAAATCTAACAATTAATATCTCTTATATTTATATATAATATATATATACGAATATATATATATACACGTCCACCCTATTTATTCATTGAATCTGGACATATCCTAGATTCAATGAATCTGGACATCATAACTCGTGTTGGGCTATTTTGTGTGACCCTGTAGGCCCATATGAAGTTGGCAGTGGGCCATTAACTATAATGACTCACAAGCCGTAAGCGGTCTCTAGCAAGACATCACGACTACCCAAAACATATGAGGATCATTGAACGATGCAACCTTTCATACAACCATATCGCGTCCCTTTTGTCACACGACATTTTGGTCATGGACGAGGCATGGAGAACGTCATCCTCCTATTCATGACCGTTACTTTCTCGATCCCTGAGTAGTCTGAGTATAGAAACGGAACTACCTTTCCATTATAGTATGGCCATACATTTCTCAGACTCACTCATCGAGGGGCCCAGTAATGTCTCTCTACGAATGTGAGGGACAAATTCCATCTTGACCATTCACATTCCTCCGCATGAAAAACCATTAAGCCTGAACATAGTCTTTATGATCACTCGGTCAAAAGTGACTTTTGACTAGGTCAAAGCTAAGCGTCTCTCATGTAGGAATCCATGATGATCTCAGGTCAAAGGGCACAGTGACATGGTTTGTATATGAGAGAAGCTTATGACTTAACCCATGCAGCTCTCTCATAGCGGGTCGGTCCAACACCTTGTACTCTTACATGTGCCTATGACTTTAATTTATATCTCTATATATCTTTAAAGTCATACTGGTCTTATTTCATCTTTGCTCCCACATAGATGACCGACCAGGGACATTTAGGATAAACCATGAGTTATCCAAGGATAGTCATCACAGTAAACATGCAAATAATATGATAACGTAATTAATAAATTCATAAATGAACAATGTTCAAAACATAATGATTGGCCCCTAGGGCACAATTTCCAACATCCTCCCACTTGCACTAGGTACAATCATTAATTTGTCTAATTCCCATTGACCTAACATGACGCTCATGCTTTGCTTGCACAAGCGGCTTTGTTAGAGGATCAGCAACATTGTCTTCTCCTGCTACTTTGCATATTTTTATATCACCTCTATCGTTGATTTCTCTGATGAGATGAAATCGCCTGAGTATATGCTTGGTCCTTTGATGTGACCTAGGCTCTTTGGCCTGTACAATAGCACCGCTGTTGTCACAGAACAAAGTTATTGGATCTGAGATGGTAGGTATCACCCCAAGTTCAGTAATGAACTTCCTTATCCAAACGGCTTCCTTAGCTGCATCAGATGCTGCTATATACTCAGCTTCCGTTGCAGAATCCGCTATAGTGCCCTGCTTAGAGCTCTTCCAGCTTACTGCTCCATTATTCAGGAGGAATATATATCCTGATTGCGATTTACTGTCGTCCTGGTCAGTTTGGAAACTTGCATCTGTGTAACCAGTTACACAGAGCTCATCATCCAATCCTCCATAGACCAAGAATAAGTCCTTAGTCCTTCTTAAGTACTTAAGGATATTCTTGACAGCAGTCCAATGGCCTTCACCAGGGTCCTGTTGATATCTGCTAGTCATACTTAAGGCAAACGAAACATCCGGTCGAGTACATAACATGGCGTACATGATAGATCCTATGGCCGAGGCATATGGAACCTTACTCATGCGACCTCGCTGATCAGGTGTACTAGGACACAAATCCTTGCTGAGGTGAATACCATGAGACATGGGTATAAAACCCCTCTTTGATTCCTGCATACTGAACCTATGCAGTATTTTGTCTATGTATGTGCTCTGACTTAGTCCTAGAAGTCTTTTAGATCTATCTCTATAGATCCTAATTCCTAGGATGTAGGTGGCTTCACCCAAGTCTTTCATTGAGAAAGACTTTCCTAACCACAATCTGCAAGGTAGGAATGTCATTCCCAATAAGTAGGATGTCATCGACATAGAGTACCAAAAACACAACTGTGCTCCCACTAACCTTCTTGTACACACAAGGTTCATCAACATTTTGAAGAAATCCAAACCCTTTGACTACTTCATCAAAACGATGATTCCAACTCCGAGATGCTTGCTTCAATCCATAAATGGACCTTTGAAGTTTGCACACCTTACCAGAGTCCTCAGAACGCACAAACCCTTCAGGTTGTGTCATGTACACATCCTCAAGTAGCTTTCCATTAAGGAATGCTGTCTTGACGTCCATCTGCCATATTTCATAGTCATAATATGCTGCAATGGCAAGGAGGATTCTGATTGACTTGGCCATTGCAACCGGGGAAAAAGTCTCATCATAGTCCACACCATGAGTTTGATTAAATCCTTTTGCAACCAGCCGTGCCTTGTAGACATTTACATTGCCATCCATGTCGGTTTTCTCCTTAAAAACCCACTTGCACCCGACGGTTTTTACACCTTCAGGCGGATCGACTAAGGTCCAAACCTGATTGTCGTATATGGATTGCATCTCAGACTTCATGGCATTAAGCCATTTTTCAGAGTTTGGTCCCACTATAGCCTCTTGATAGGTAGTCGGCTCATTATGCTCAATGAGCAACACATCACGATTGTCAGAAATCAGAAATCCATATCTCTGAGGCTGAAACCGTGCCCTATTAGATCTCCGTGGACCTTGCGTGACTTGAGGAGTCTCAACAACTTGTTGTGAGTTATCTCCGATTTCCACCTGGAGGTCTGTGGTGTCTTGTGGCTCTCGAACCTCTTCGAGCTGTACCTTGCTCCCACTGGTTCTTTTAGAGATAAATTCTCGTTCGAGAAAGATACCATTTCTGACAACAAACACTTTGTTATCGGTGGGGTTGTAGACATAGTATCCCTTGGTTTCCTTAGGATATCCCACAAAAAGGCACTTTGAGGATTTGGGCGCTAATTTATCTGAGGCTTGTTGCTTAACATAGACCTCACATCCCCAAATCTTGAGAAAAGACAAACTAGGTTTTCTCCCAGTCCATATCTCATAGGGAGTCTTTTCAACTGCCTTAGATGGAACACGATTCAGTGTGAACGCAGCTGTCTCTAGGGCATGGCCCTAAAAGGACGGTGGAAGATCTGTTCGACTCATCATGGATCAAACCATATCTAATAGTGTTCGATTCCTCCGTTCAGAAACGCCATTCCATTGTGGCGTTCCTGGAGGAGTCAATTGTGAGACTATCCCACAACTCCTAAGATGATCAATGAACTCTTGGCTCAAATATTCACCACCCCGATCAGATCGAAGGGCTTTAATTGTTTTGCCAAGCTGGTTTTGTACTTCATTTTGAAATATCTTGAACATTTCAAAAGACTCGGATTTATGTTTCATCAGATAGATGTACCCATATCTGCTAAAATCATCTATAAATGTGATGAAGTACGAATAACCTCCTCTGGCATTTGTATTCATCGGTCCACACACATCTGTATGTATGAGGCCCAACAAATCTGTGGCCCTCTCACTGTGCCCAGTGAAAGGTGACTTAGTCATCTTTCCCAACAAGCAAGACTCGCAAGTATCATATGATTCAAAATCAAATGAGTTGAGAAATCCATCTTGATGGAGTTTAGAAATGCGTTTCTCATTTATGTGGCCCAGACGACAGTGCCAGAGGTATGTCGGATTCAAATCGTTTGGTTTGACCCTTTTGGCAGTTATGTTATAGATATTTCCATGACTGAGTTGTTCTAAATTCAATATATAATGATCACCATGCAAATCACCATGAGCATAAAAAACATCATTACGATAAATAGAACATCTACCATTCCCAGCAATGGAAGTATAACCTTCCTTATCCAAATAAGAAAGAGAAACAATGTTACTACTCAAAGCAGGAACATAATAGCAATTGTTCAAAACTAACAAAAGCCCAGTGGGCAGAACTAATTCATAAGCGCCTACAGCTAAAGCAGCAACCCTTGCTCTGTTTCCAACTCGTAGGTCAACTTCGCCCTTCTTCAGCTTCCTACTGTCCTTTAGACCCTGCACATTCGTACAAATGTGAGAACCACATGCAGTATCTAATACCCATGTAGTGGAAGTAGAAAGATGAATGTCTATAACATAAATACCTGAAGTGATAGCCCCGCTATCCTTCTTGTTCTTTTTCAGATCTTCGAGGTAGAGCTTGCAATTCCTCTTCCAATGACCAGGTTCATTGCAGAAGAAGCAGACTCCTTCCTTTGGAGGCTTTGCCTTCTTTGGTGCAGGCTTGGTTTGAGGATTGCCTGACTCTCTGGTCTTACCGGATGAGCCATGACCTTTCCCTTTGCCCTTGCCTTTGCCTTTCTTCTTCATATCCTTTCCTTTCTGAACCATCAAAACAGAACTGGGCTTCTTCTTAAGACTCGGCTCAGCAGTTTTAAGCATCCCATGCAGTTCAGAAATAGATTTCTCCATGTTGTTCATGTTGTAGTTCATGACAAACTGGTCATAACTTTCGGGGAGTGAGTTCAAGATCAAATCTGTAGCTAACTCCTGGCTCATGGGAAATCCAAGCCTTTCAAGGTGATCAATGTACCCTGTCATCTTTAAGACATGAGCACTGACTGATGCACCTTCAGCCATCTTGCAGGAATGTAAGGCCTTAGTGGTCTCATACCTCTCTTGCCTTGCCTGTTGCTGGAACATTTCCTTGAGATGGACAATCATCTCATAAGCCTCCATGTGTTCTAGATCTCTTTGGAGTTCTGGAACCATGGTGGCAAGCATCAAGCATCCCACATCGACAGAGTCTTCCTTATGCTTTGCGTAAGCATCTCTCTGAGCTCTAGGAGCGTTGGCTGCTGGCTCTTCAGGAATGGGTTGATCTAGGACATGTGCCTTTCTTTCATGCTTGAGAACAATTCTCAAGTTCCTAAACCAGTCAAGAAAGTTTGTCCCATTGAGTTTGTCCTTCTCAAGGACAGATCGCAACGATAATGTAGCAGTATTACTAGTCGTCATGATTCTACAATTAAAAAATATGCAATTGTATTAGCAATCTCCCACTAAATATACAACCCTCAATGCATTAATTAGTGGGCTAAGATCCATATTTGGCTTAAACTTAAGTCCGCTTTGGCAGGACGCTTAAAATTAAGTTATTTAGGTAGGTAACACCTTTACCAATTACATCGAATGTAACTCTTAGATGTTTATGGGATTCTATCATCATATGATCCGGCATGTCTTAATCCCATCTAATGCCTTGAGACCCAAAACCGTTTTGTTAGTCTCAATTAAGTCAAACAATAACAAACATATGTGAGTAGCACCATTACTCTTGCTTATCTCCCCAAGATAACTTAAATGCACCCACTTTGGTGGAGCCTACAATTGAGTGATCGAGGTTTTGACAAGTGTTCATTAATTGACGGCATTATGACTTAAGATTTCATTTAGAGGGCTTAATTAACTATCTGGTTTACTAGAATGCATGTATCGCGGTTGTATCTCATACAAGTAATATGCATATAAAACATACATAGAGTAACATAATCATAAGATGCATGATTTTAAACGTGACTCAATATGGCTCACCTACCCTAAGTCCCCTCAAGCCAATGAGAGGAGCTCTCTAATAAGAAAAGGAAAATTACATAAAGAAACCTCATTTTTAACATTGAGGGGAGTGAGATGAGAAGAGAATGTACATGGAGAGAAATTAGAGGAAGGCACGACACGCAGGCCGTATTTAGAAAAATTACAACACTTTGTAATCTAGAGCCATATTGTCACCATACCCAAACAGTCAAGAATCAATATTCATACTATGTGAAGGGCAATCAAGTTACAAAACTA
The DNA here is from genome assembly GCF_004799145.2 of Neltuma alba. Taxonomy (NCBI): domain Eukaryota; kingdom Viridiplantae; phylum Streptophyta; class Magnoliopsida; order Fabales; family Fabaceae; genus Neltuma; species Neltuma alba. The sequence goes on from NW_021635149.1 coordinate 204,702, forward strand.
AAACATTCATACATCAAGAAAGGCAGTATAGGTTACGATTAAGTCGCGCTAGGATTAGATAGCCATGGCGGTCCCGCTAATTCCAATTCAGTTTTCTTCCGATTCAGTTTTCTTAGATCCCCGTCAATATCAATTAATCGCACACACATGTATCACATACATGACCGCCTTATGCACAATCGCACATACATGTAACGAACGAATTCAGTTTCAATTCGGATTCCCTATATGTCATACATAATCTCCTATGATGATTATCTTCTACGTTCTTAACGGTTATTTTCACACAAGGATTGTACAATAGGCACGTTCAATTCGAATTACAGTTATACAACTATGCACATTCAATTCGAATTACAGAAACAACTAGTCAGACATAGCGCACACGATCGACCAAGACATTCAACATACATCATATGTATCAAACAACCGAACCTAACTTAAACACAGAATGGCACGGCTCTGATGCCACTGAAGGGAATTGAAAGACGACGCGCAGTGGAAAACAACACAAAATTTTAAAACTTTTCAATCCCTTGCCCGGATCTACCGATCGCGTTTAAGTCAGGTAGTAAGAAGTATTACCTTCGGTGTTCGGTTTCCGAGTGGCTTGGTGATTCCGCCGTTCAGGATGCCTCCGCTCGCCTCCTTTATCGTTCGAAGTCGACAACTCCGGTCGGCTTCCTCTACCGGTATCCACACGAGTAGCCCTCAACCTCGAACGACGTGCTAGCGTCTATGTCCGTCTAGGGTTTTCAAAGAATCCATCCACTCTTATCTCTCTTAGGCCGTCTCTTATCTGTTGGTGCTTTCACTCTCACTCTTCAAACCCAGCTCCCTAATATCGAATATATAGGATGCTATAGGTATTATGAGTGATATTTTAATTTCGAAATTAATCCCAAATTAATTTCGAAATTAATACAATATCAAATATTGCATAATTAGATAAGAGAACAATTAAATAAATACGGTTTATATTAAATCCGCCTCACAGATTTAATTCACCTATTTATCTAATTCAAAAATAAAGATATGACGGAATTAATTTACATAGATCTAATTTATCCTTATAAATTAAATCTAACAATTAATATCTCTTATATTTATATATATATATATACGAATATATATATATATACACGTCCACCCTATTTATTCATTGAATCTGGACATATCCTAGATTCAATGAATCTGGACATCATAACTCGTGTTGGGCTATTTTGTGTGCGACCCTGTAGGCCCATATGAAGTTGGCAGTGGGCCATTAACTATAATGACTCACAAGCCGTAAGCGGTCTCTAGCAAGACATCACGACTACCCAAAACATATGAGGATCATTGAACGATGCAACCTTTCATACAACCATATCGCGTCCCTTTTGTCACACGACATTTTGGTCATGGACGAGGCATGGAGAACGTCATCCTCCTATTCATGACCGTTACTTTCTCGATCCCTGAGTAGTCTGAGTATAGAAACGGAACTACCTTTCCATTATAGTATGGCCATACATTTCTCAGACTCACTCATCGAGGGGCCCAGTAATGTCTCTCTACGAATGTGAGGGACAAATTCCATCTTGACCATTCACATTCCTCCGCATGAAAAACCATTAAGCCTGAACATAGTCTTTATGATCACTCGGTCAAAAGTGACTTTTGACTAGGTCAAAGCTAAGCGTCTCTCATGTAGGAATCCATGATGATCTCAGGTCAAAGGGCACAGTGACATGGTTTGTATATGAGAGAAGCTTATGACTTAACCCATGCAGCTCTCTCATAGCGGGTCGGTCCAACACCTTGTACTCTTACATGTGCCTATGACTTTAATTTATATCTCTATATATCTTTAAAGTCATACTGGTCTTATTTCATCTTTGCTCCCACATAGATGACCGACCAGGGACATTTAGGATAAACCATGAGTTATCCAAGGATAGTCATCACAGTAAACATGCAAATAATATGATAACGTAATTAATAAATTCATAAATGAACAATGTTTAAAACATAATGATTGGCCCCTAGGGCACAATTTCCAACAATCGGCTAAAATTCTTTCTACTTTCCAAAAATATTTTTAGACCTCAAAAAATTCATCTCTTCCCATCCAAAATCATATTTTAACATAGGAAGGTCTTATGAAAAATTTTAGAATTTATCTCAACCTCTAACTAATTCTTTTGAACTTTCTCCGAAATCGGGCCTTACTGATAAGATTTCAATAATAAATATTCTAAAACTAATCCTTTCACCTCCAGGGCTTGGAAACAATTTTATAAGCCAAATAAATTCTTAAATAATTTTTTCATATTTTTTCTAGAGTTATTGAGGCCTCTACATATTTGTAATAATTGTTTCAGGCTAATTTTTCACTATTTTTTCTGAAAAACCTTTGTTTACCGAAAATTCTATAATAGTTTATTTTCGTACCATTTTCATCTCTAAGGCCTCAAATAGGGTTTCAAAACCTCTAATTTACCTTTTTACCATTTTTTGAGAATTTTCTGAAATTTTTCTCTAATTTTTCCATTTTGTCCTTCCTGAACCGATTATTTCAAAACTATCAGTCTGGATAATAGTTAGATCTCATCTCAAAATTTGTTTCACCTCTGAGTTTACTTTACTATTTGACCATTTGTCTAATTTATTATTCATATTTTCAAGGTCAAAACGGGCGGGATGTGACATTTCTTATCCCTTACAATAAATTTCATCCTCGAAATTTGAAACATATCTTAGGTAAAGAACTCTGGCAGCTACTCTTCCTCTCGTCTTCCCTTTCCCCTGATTAACTTACTTTGCAACTACTTAACCTTCTAATCCACAATCGCTAGTGGTTATACTTCGATTGTTAAGTCTTTTCACAGTGTAATATCATCATACTCTATGATATAAGCAGGATCTGATTAATACTTCTTTAGTTGGAAAATGTCACACCTTACTACTGGATTTACTTAGGGTTTAATTAAAACCATTTTAGACCACATTGGATGGTCTTGGGCTCAAAATTTCATGAAAAACGCTAATTTTCGGATTTTTACTATTCATTGGGTAAAAATCCAGTTTTCTGGCCCAACTTCAAAATTCATAACTTATTCCAAAAAAATCTAAATGGAGTTGTTCAAAATTCTATAAAAAGCTCTTTGAATTCTCTTTCAAGGAAAAATAAGCTTATGAATCAATTCCATTTGAAAAAGTATCAGGTTTTTGTGAAATTCATCTCTGTTCATTTGGCAAAAATCCTTTTTCCAGATTTTGAACCTTAACTTTGAAAAATCATTAAAAATCGTATACTTGGCCATTTTTAACGTGTTTCCTATCAATTTGAAGCTCAGGATGTCAACTCTAACAATACCAAATTTTGTACAGAAATTCATTCAGTAACTAAATAAAATGTGGCTCTAAACTAACATCCTACTTAGGGGTTACAACACCAACCATTGATAATTATACATAACCAAATGTCCACGAATTTTTATGGTGTATCACCATAATTTAGCCTCCAATCTGCAGCTTGCTCTTGAGAGTTATAGGCCTTAAAATGTTACATTATATTTGGGGGATGAGATTTTTGAAAATCCCAGTAGCAAGATCAATCAACCAAAACATTAACATGTATCAATTACAAACATTCCAACCTTTTGCTATTAATAGGGAACTACTTTACCTCATACATGTAGCACTCTAACATGCAATAGCCAAGGCACATAAAACAAGGAGTATAGCTACACAATCATCGTCATTATCATCATTTAGTTCAACCACATAATAGCACATGAAATTGCATAGCAATCAATGCAACATTCAACATTAAGGTCAATTAAATCTTACTCCCTTAATCCAATACTCTTTGATTTTCTTGTTCTTCTTTCTTGCTTCCACAAATGCCAAACCCTAACATGGAAATCCACAAAAATGGCAGCAAGAATCATCAACCATTCCTTATAAAATCAATAACATAATTCAAGTAACTCCTAAACCCCCTTAAAGCTTCTATCTTTGTTCTTGAATTTTTAAAGTTGGTTTCCATAAACCCTAAAAATCACTTCTTGACTCAACCCTACATGATTTTTCATGTAGATTCCAAATATCTACTTGGATTTAACAAAATAAATTCCCTTCCTTCAGTTTCAGTTTGGCTAAACCACTATGGTTCACTTTCCAAAAATTACAGCTTTGATTCTATGGCTTCCAACACTTGTTCTTTAGGTTTACCCTACACTATTTTCCATTTTGAACACAATGGAAGTCTCAGAACTTTGAAAAACTCATCCTAGGGTCCAGATCTAGCCTTGGCCGAAATGAAACTCAAGCAACATGGCAAGGAAAACACTTCAAAATCAACCTACAACCACTTGTAACCACTAGGATCTACCATAGTTTGAAGTGTTCTAGCAAGATTGAACCATAAAACTTCCTCCTCTACTGTAACACCTTACGTTTATGACCTTATATTATGCCAAGTTAAGATATTCGAAAGTGCAATCTCAAGTTACCGGGTTGAAAAATTTGAGTTTAAAAATTTCTTTTCCCGCATTACTATTCACTATAACCTTAAACTTGGCATATCTTTGGAAAATCATAACTAATTCTAGAAAAATTGAAACAAGGTCGTTCCAAATCTCACTCGAAGCTCTTAACATCATCTATCAAGGAAAAATGACCTCAGGTTCCTATTATTCAGAAACGCATCCGATTTTAATTTCAAAAAGTACTGTTCATTTGGCCATTTTCTATTTTCTAGGATTTTTGCCTAACTTTGGAAAGGCATAACTTCTTGTACAGAGCTCCGATTGTGACACTTTACCTTTCATTTTAAAGGGAAAAATAAGATCTATTTGCATGCCAAATTTCAGGGAAAAATTCAACCATTTGACCAAGGTCTTTATTGGTCAAAGTTTGGTCAAATCTAAACCATTTTTATCCCCCTTTTTCACTAATTCTAGCACCATTTCGTTTTTCACTATAAGCATACCATAATCACATATGAAGGTACTCTACCATTAATATACATCCAAAAAGGGTATCATGTTATGTGTTCATGATCAAAATATGCTTACATGGCTTGGAAGAGAAAGGTTTAAAACCATATAATACAATACATGGATCATAATTTCCTCAAGCCATGATTACTTCTTTTCCCTTCTCCTTGGAAGTAGTGGCACCTAGGATATCATGTTATAGGAGGAATGAGATTTCATAGAAATCCCAGTAGCATTGAACATACAACCATCAGGTCAACATGCATAAGATGTCATGCTACATGCAGTAAAATAACATTGCTAGTCTTTATGCCATGCCATAACCATTCTATATCCATTTCATCATATCATGGAGCATATAATCATTCTAGTCAAAACTCAATCATACAAGAGCCAAGGCATACATTGCAAGGAGTTCACATCATCTGGGCATAAACATTCTCATGGCACATAAACACACATAGCAGAAACACCAAATGCAGGTCAACAAAATAATTGCAAGTTCATGCTGCCTCAGTTCCACGCTTAATGTTTCCTCCCTGTTTTCCCTGCTTGAGGTCCTCCTAGGTTTCCAGAGAATTGCCTATCAACCATACAGTAAGGGTATGGTAAATTCCATATCCAATATACAATTCTTTCTCAATATAATACTACCCTTATAACTTCTGTATACCTTTCCTAATCCTTTGATTTTGGTTTGACCAAGCCTTAATCCTCAGTTAAGGTCTTGGAATTCTTCCTTAATCCATGATTAATCATGCTTTCTTGGTTAATCACTAACCCTTAATCCTTAATCCAATATTTAATTAAGGTCCTCAAGTCACATAGTCATTAGTACAACATAATCCTCTAAGATTAAGTCACTAATCCCTTATGGATTAACCATTAATTATTCTCTAATTAACATGATTAATCATAATTAATCATCCTTCAATTAGCATCACTAATTACTAATTAATCAAGGTAGCTAACCTTAATTACTTACTAATCTTTAATAAATAACATGATTAATCTTAGCTATCACTAAACCATAATTAATCAAGGTAATTAATCCTAATCTTCCTCAAATAAATAATTAACTAAAAATAATTAACACTTAGGGAGGTAAACATACCCTAATTGGCTCTTAATCGGCGATTAGAGGTGTCTAACTTTACTTTCTCCCTTTCTCTCTCTTCTTTCTTCCTTTCTCTCTCCTAGAACTCAAGAACACAACATTCCCTCACCAAGCAACCTTCTTGGGTGAAATGTTGATGAGAGGGGGTATTTATAGGCTTTGATTTTTCAAAATTCCAAGAATGCCCTTCGGGAAAAGGATGCGATCTCGGTCGTCCATTTTTTTTCACTTTACACTTGGACAAATCCTAGAGCACACACCACAAGAAATTGACACATGGATGGACACCTATTCACCATGTGATTTTCATGTGGAAATAAAATATTATTTTAATGTTTTGTCTCTTATTTCCCTTTATGCCCTTGAACAATTTGAAAAATTCCAACTTTGTCCTCCCCCTTATTTTTGGCCGAAATATTACTCTAAATATTGGGAGAAAAATGACTCATCTAATATTCAGTGCAATCCACTGATTATTTGTGTATTTTCGGTCTGATTTTCCAATAATCCTGTCCAATTTACTGTCACAAAATTTTGATTTCAACACCTCCTTAAATTCCCCTCATTCCAAGGGTATTCCATGATTTTTCTCAATTTTTACCTCCCTCTATAATTTTCTAAATTTTATTCCGTCAAAAATCAATATTCTACCGATAATAATTCGGTAATAAATATTCTTTAAGCTAACCTCTGTACATCCAAAGGTGGGAAGTAATTTTATAAATTAGGATAATATGTCACATAATTTATCCCTATTTTTCCTTGAATTTTTGAGGCCTCTATATATTTTAAATAATGGAAATTGGCTAATTTTCCTTAATTAACCAAAAATTCCAATAATTACAAATAATTCCCTGATAAATTATTTTTAATCCTATATTCACCTTCTAAGCCTCAAACATTATTCTGTACCCTCCTTTCTATTTTTCATGATTTTCTGAGAATTTTCAGGAATTTCGGACACTATTTCCAATACTGCCTTTTCTTGACCGATCTTTTCAAAAATGACCGTTATGTCCCTATCCTGATTTTTCCTCATAGTTTGGATCCTCTACCAGCCTACTATACTACTTGACCTTAGTCAGTCTCAAATCATTCATCAATTAGGATAAAATTATCAGGGTGTGACATTTACCATATATATGTTTCAGCCAGCATCAAAGGAGAAGAGAAACTAGGATTTTTAACCATACAACTCAAGCAAACAAGGCAAGGAACAACTTAGAACTGAAAACTTACCTTAGATCTCACTTGTATGCTTAAAGTTGATGCCTTCTCCTTGTTCTCCCTTGAACTCTCTCTTTTCCCTTTCCTTTCTCACTAGGCCGGACCATAACCAAAAAATGGGGGGAGGAGGAGCTCATTAATGAACCAAAAATATCTCATCTATCATATTTAATGAGGAACCAAATGTCAAATGCCTAGTTCTTCTTAATTTTCCCTCTTAATTAACTTAATGACAATTGAAATTAATTTCAAAAGTCAAGATCCTCTCCATTGGTAGCTTGACACTTCGAAAGCTCTAATAACCACCCATTAAAGGTTTGACAAGTGGCACTTGTAGGCCAACTAAAGTGCAAGGCTCCGATTAACACTTTATCGGTGCACTTTTACTCCGGGTTTAATTTCTTTTCTATAATTACAGTGCTCTAGCCTCTGTAATTATTTTCTGTCAGATCCATAAATTATTCTCCTCATTTTTATCTTCCCAAATTGCCCTCTTTGTCTCAAATTTAATTTCCCAATAATTAAATTAAAAGGGAAAACTATTTTCCTTCTCTTTAGTGATTTTTCCACTTTTAGGAGGAATTGGGAAAAATCGTGGATACTTGAGGGTCTTCTTTTAATTCTATAATCTCTTATAATTCCTTGGGATATCATAGGAATTTTCTTAGGATTTTATTCTCCTTCCAAATATTTATTTGGAATTTTCCAAATAAAAGACCTTAAACTAGCTTAAATCGCCCTTAAATTCCCTTGTAATTTCTCCAAGGGCAATTTGGTCATAAAACTAATTTTATAATCCCATATAATTTTCAAGGAATATTGTCCTTATTTTTCCTTAATTTTCTGAGACTTGGAAATATTTTTCCATAATTATTCTTGACCAATTTTCCTTAATTAGTCAAACTTTTCATAATTGGCTTGGAAAATTATAATAATTATTTTCCACCAAAATTCTTTTATTTCTCCTTGTCATTTTTGACCCTTAATTATTTAAGAATATTCCTATTCCCTAAATGCCATATCACTGGATGTGACAGAAAACAGGGAAGACATTATGTACCTAATTAAGATTAGGGGATGGGGCCGATTCATAAGCTATCAGTTTAATTTTTAACAGAATTTGGAAGGGTCTTCAGCGTTAACCTTTTCGCCTTACGGGTTTGACCCATTCCTGTGGTTAGTATCTCCAACCATAAATTTTAATGGCTTCTTCCTTATGTTCGCATAGGTTTTCCACCTACTTTATGCTGTTAGCAATCTTAGTCAAATTATCTTTATTTGCCCTGAAACTTGATCCACTATCCCTGGACTGTAAACTTTTCTTTTACTTAATTCAGTCTAACATAGTGGCAATCAACACTTCCTATAATATAAATCTTCATACAGAGCCACTTGTATACTAGAATGGTAACTATTATTACAGGTAATGTTTGCCAATGGTGAATACTCATTCCAATTTCCCTTAAAAACTTAATACATAGGCTCACAGCATGTGTTTACAGTATTCTGCTGCCCTTAACAAGTATGTTGGTACATTCAGCCATCCTTCTCTTTAACATAAGGGTCTATTTTCCTTCTTTTACCTTCTTATTTCACCTTTAGCTTGCCTGAATGTACATTGTTTAGGGCTTATAGCTCTTGGTCTAATCAACAATAATAGTATCTGTGAAAAGTCTAGGGTACTCTCTCTGTACAAGTTAACCACTGGAGGAGGCTTCTATATTTTAAACTCATCCCTAGTCATCTCATTATCAGGCCTTAAGAGAATCACCCTTACGGCTTAGCATCTTCCTTTTAGGCTTGGTCTACTATGACCTCGGGAGCTACTGTGCTCCATTGTAAACCTCTTTAGGATCTATTGTGACCCTGGAATATCATCATCATCATCATTTACCATGTTAGGATCTCTAGAGATCCTAGACTATAGGATTAAGTAATAAAATAAGTCACCTCCACTCTATGGGTAACTTGACTGAGCATTCCCTAAGATTGATCACAGATACTAGTATTGCCTTCCTGGACCTTACTTAATACTTCTATCAACTCTAAAGTTCTTATCCTTTCCATATTTCTTTAGCCTTTGAATTTAGCTACTTTAGGCCACTTTCCCTTCATTTTGCCTCTTAAATCTTTAGGTACTAGCTTATCTCTAAAGCCTATTAGCTTGTCATCGTGTCAATGCCAATCTGCTCTGCCTTAGGACTCTACAGTCCTTGCTACCTCTTATCAATTCAAAACAGCATTGGAAGAGGACTTATATCACATATTCTCATTACCTTTCACTATACTGTAGTACCTTGTTAAGTGTGAGGAGTATTTGCCTCATAATACTTTTTCATTACTCTTGACTGGTTTCACTCTCCTCAGGGTAAGATCTATTCCACACCTTACCTTGGCTGCTTCCTGCTATCCTCATAAGATGATGGAAAATGTATCATTATCCCTTCTATTTGGGCTATTCATCTATAATTTCTATCGAGATTAACTTGCTCCCATAAGAGTAGCGTTAATTATGTGGCAGAGGAACACGTCCAATCTTGGAGAGGTACTTCGTGGCCAAGATGTAACATCCTATAAATTTTAACCCTTAGATGAGGGAAATAAAATAGACCAAGGGCTAGTTAGTGTGGACAGGACATAGATCTCATAAGTCTTGAGCTGGAATCCAGGTAATATCTTGGTTGATATTTTTGAAATATCAGTTAAAGAAAGATCTGATAAAGAAGTCAAGTTAGAAGTTCCCAAAATTTCTAGAAAATCATGTAAATTATGAAAAATATTTAAAGGCCTCAATAATTTTGGAAAAAATATAAGAAATTTTATTGAAGGATTATAATAATTTATAAAATTATTCTTGACTTCAATTGATGAGGAGGTTAGCTTTAACAATATTTAAAGTGAAATTATCATCGGTAAAGAGTTGATTTTGGAAAAAACGGAATTTAGAGAATTCATGAGGGAATTAAATTCCGAGAAAAATCATGAAACTTTCCTACACTGAGAGGAAGCTAATGGTATACTGAGATGAATTTTCTGAGACAATAAAATTGACAGGATATGGGAAAAATTTATCTGATAGTATACCGGTACTCAGTACGATGTAAGGATAATTGGTAAAGTAAAATTTTCTATAAATTTTTCCAGTCCAAATGGCTTGTGTATCATGCTATTATTGGCCCATTTTGGAGGAAAAATATTTAATAGAAAATGAAAAATGAAATAGTTTCTAGAAGGTGGTTAATTATGGTGATTAAGGAAGTTAACCAAGATTAGGATAATTAATCTTAGTGTGACGTAATTCATTTTGAATCGATTAAATCACTTCCACCATGTTCTTCTCCATTTTTCTAACCCTTTTTTTAGCATTACTCATGGCTGAACACACCTGGAGTGATTGTGACAAGTTTGAAGACATAAGAGGCTAAATCATTAGCCTCTTGGTGATGGAGGACGAAGCTTGAGTTCAAGGACGTAATAGAGGAGTTTTCTTAGTCTAAATCTGTGCTTAAATTTGTGTTGGACATTTCTAGATTTAGGAATTTCTACACTTATGTAAGACTTGATTACTGATTTGTAATTCTTGTGTTTAGACTATTGTAATTAGATTGGATGTTGTTTAATATTGAATTATTTATATAAATATATCAGTTTTGAATCCTTGTAATTAGTTAATTGTTAGTGATCATTGATAATTAATTTGTTTACTTGGTATTCTGTGGTTGTTGATTGACAATCTTTGAGGGCATTTGCATCATCCATTTAATTACAGTCTAAGTGGTTTTTAACAATGTTTTAAGAGGTGTTAATTAACTTTGATTAAATTAAGTTTTCATTAATTAAAACATCAGACCCAAGTGATTGCTTGGGGTTTTTATCAGACTTAGAGATTTCCAAAAACTCCCATATCAATTTAAGAGTAATGATAGCTAAGTCTTCATCATCAAGAGTCTATCTCATTATACTTTTCCTTTAATCTAAAGCATTCCTTCATTTATTTAAAAGACTAAAAAGATTAACTTCTTTGCATAGCCTCAGACACAAGGAAGGGTGTTCACCCTCGCATAAGAAGAGGCTCGTAAGTCGCCTAAGATGATCTAAGGTATGATCAGTATGAATGATTGCTAAGTATGTGCAATGTTAGGTTCAAGCACAAACCATTTATTCATAAAGTATGAATGTGCGGGTTGATTGGACCTTATTGTTAATGCTTTGCCACATGATGTAGTTGTTCAAACTCCCACTAGCCTTAGAGCTATACTCTCTAATATGTGCTAGAATTGTATTGTCCAGTATGAGCATTATTGCACGCATGCCTTTCTATGATATCAATGTGATAACTAGCCTAAACTGATTATTTTGCAATGGTATTCCTTGCTTGTAAAATAAAACCTTAGTTCACCCTTCGAGTAAAGTGACCCCTAGTATGAAGGTAAAACTGAACTTCTTGATTAAGGTTTAGATGGATAGAGGACTGGGGAAAAGATTAAGAGAATTTTTATAGAGGAAATGGACATGGAAGAGTGGTAAGAAGTGACAGTAAAGCCCTGAGTGATAGAGAGCTTAAGAAATGAGTAGTAAAGAGATAACTTGTGAGGTAGGTAGCCATTATTGAAAGTAAATAAATCCCCTATTATAGAAGAATGACTAAGTTAAGTAAGCCTAGTAGGGTTGAGTCAAGTTGAGGGACTCCCTTAAGAGTAATAGCTGAGACTAAAGCCAGCCAAGCAGAAGGGTATGAGTCTAGATTCCAATTAGAAGATAAGGTGGCAACCTAAGCCTCAGGTCAGTGTAAGACCTTAACAAAAGTAAGGTGAATGATGAAAGGCTATCTCAAGCCCTTGAGGGGATATAGGAAGCCTAAAGGGATAGCAAGTAGAGAGATAGGCCCCTGATGTCACGAAAAGAATGGGAACTCTCTTAGCAATGTTTACTGAGGTAAAAGTAAAACTCAGGATTGCCTTGGACATGTAAGTCTGGTGGACACAACTAAGAGTATGATTTAAGAGGGGCCTTATATTCAAAAGTTATAATAGAATGGCAATGATAAAGATGCCTGACTAAGATACCACTTAGCAGGAGTTTCATGGAAAGAAATTGAATAACCTATGCTTACTAAGTGATACGATCAAGTGTAATGATCCATGTGTGACCATAAAATGAATGGTCCATAGCTAAGAAAAGCCAGAAAGAGTCAGGCAGTATCCTTGAGGATACGTATAATGAATGATGGAGGAAAAAGGTTCCGTTGATACCTAGACAGATGCTAGTAATTAGGACTGGGTAGTATTCCCTTGTGTCCTTAAATCATCACAAGGAAGTGCAACCATAGTACTTAAGCCAGTGAGGAGTATGAGAGTTAGGATTCCTACGAACAAATGCCACTGTTGACGTAACTGAATGAATCAAGTTAAGAGGCTACCCTAACTATGATACGACACGGGAAGAATGTGCCTTAGTAGAGATTGAGTAGAGGAAAGGTTTAGACCGCAGCGTATCCCTCAAGATTGGGAAGTGGTTCTCCAGATCAGAACGACGCTACTCTAGTAAGAGTAAGCTATCCTCTGAAGGAATGAAAGGGAAAGCAATCATAATAAGGTGGACATCACCATACAAAGCAATACATCCTCCGGAGCTGGTAGAGTTGATGCTGTGGTAACAAAAGCGATATGTCCTTCATTAAGGAAAGTAAGTGGTTGAGTTGATGATGCTCCGGTAAGAGTAATCTGTCCTCCCATAGGAAAAGTAAAAGTAGCTGAGGCAAAGCATACAGAGTAACCTTACCCCAATGTGAATGGAAATTGGTCAAGGGTAAGGCAAGGGTGAGATGCCCTTGAGATCAATAGGGTACCAAAGAGAGTAAAGGAGGAAAGAAGAAAGTTCTCTCCCTGAACAATCTTGTGTCATTATGGATAGCGAGAACAGTAAAATAAGCTAAAGGGGTCATGTGGCAAGCACTGCCAAAAAAAGGCTTTTAATGGCGGTTATTAGTGGTTTTTCACGGTGGTTTTGAAGGCAAAGTTGATACAGTCAATGTTGAAAGGTTTACAAAACACGGCGGTTGAGAACTGCCTGGAAAATTGATTTTCCATGGCGGTTATGTAAAACACCACCATGGAAAGTCAGAATTCCATGGAGGTTATGTAAGAAACCGCCGTGGAAAGTTAGATTTCCACGGCAATTATGTAAAAAACCGCCGTGGAAAGTTAACTTTCCATGGCGGTTTTTTACATAATTGCCATGGAAATCGGTTTTAACGGTGGTTATTTGAATAACTACCTTTAAAATTTATTTATTTATTTTAAAAAATTCCCTGTGATTTTCTTTTTTACTACCCTGCAGTTTACAGTTCCAAATAAATGTAGGCAGTGCAGAATAAGACCATATGAACAAGTAATCAACTGGTTAGTTAACATATACAACAAGTATTGAAATTTCTTTTACACAAAGCAAAAATAGAGAACCAAGAGAACTAAGGGGAACCTAAGACCAAAGAACATGTATAGGAGCCAAGAGAACCAGCATCTTGAAAGAAAAGTAACTTCTTCTGTTTGTACAATAGAAATAATGAACATGTATAGTAGGGAACCAAGAGAAAATATCTAACAATGAATTTTTTAGGGAATGGCCTAACTATTTGAAAGTTTCAACATTTTGTAGCAATGTTGTTGACAAAGTGTCCTTTATCAAGTTGATGTCATCCATGGGATATGGTGTAACATTTTGAAATACCTGTTAATTAAAAAAATATAGTGAACTTAATCAAAAATGTGAAATGAATTGAAGAATGCCATGCAACCTAACTTATCTTTACCTCTTCTAATTTCTCAGTCACTCCTGTCTCAATGATGTCATTCATGTAGCAGATGACATAATATCCACATTCAACATGTCCTTGTTGACAACAGTACTAACAAAATGAAATATAAAATTGAATATTAGAAATTATTGATTATAAACATTAACTTTAATTCATCTAAAAAGGTTTAAAAGTATATATTTAGTTCAAAACAATATACCTTTAGGAGAATCCATGTTGGTGGTTGTCTATTTTGTTTAATCGCCATAACATTGAAACCATAAAAAGCCCTATCAATGATATAAAAGAAAATGATATTAGAGCATGTTTTTACAAACTTCACATGTAATAAATATATAAACATAAACTAACGTGTTGATAACATCTTTGGTTTCTTCGGATGGATTTCCACAGAGTGAATCGAACCAGTAAACTTTGTTATCAAAAGGGGCACAAACAATTGGAGTCCAATGATAACTACAAAAGACAAACCATGTTAATTATAATCCTACACATACAACTTGTGTATCTTAAATACAATAATACACTTACCCTTCTACGTAAGGTACAAAATATATTGGCTTTCTGGTCTGAGTCATTGTGGTCATCATGTAGATCGACCTCGCTTCCACAGTATTAAACTCTTTCTGCACCCTTTAAGGACACATAAAACCATATATTCCTTCAAGTCCTCCGTTCTGACAGATTTGAGTAAAGTACCTGTTGGTCAAATAAGAAACATTAGGATATGCATAAAATATAACATGAAATAAGAAAATAATATTGTAACTTACAAAATAGCGAGCTGCATGAAGACTATACAGGCTCCACAAAGTTAAGGAATTGAACGAGGTCCTTCTTGTCAACGGTGAAGTCGTATGTTATATGTGAACCCATAATCCCCAGCGGCATCTTAAAAGTAATAGGCTTATCTATGTTTGGTAATATGAAATGAAGAACCTCCAAACTGGAATAAATAAGCGCAACATCACCAAGAAGAGGCAGGAGTACAAGATCTGATGATGCGCTCTTTGTTGCCTTCACTGCCGCCTTCTTCACCATTAGATTTGTAATAAGTCTCTTTGGCCATAAAATGAAATGTCCTTTAGCTTGTGCCAACAATCAAACCTCATCAGTAGGATTGGGCACTGGTGTACTGCCCTAACCACGAACAATCCTCTCCACTGTCACTCTTGCTTGATCGCTCAGAATTTTGTTGCCGTGAATCATTGTGCCCATGAATGCTCGACCACTAACAACATGAACAGGTGAATTTTCATAATCCACATAGAGAGTACATGGCATTCCATTGTCTTTGACAGGGTCAGGGCTAGGGTCAGGGTCAGACACTGTTAGTTACTGTGTTTGATTAGTACTGCCCTTCCCGCTTTTTATCACGGGTGAACCCTGAAACATAATATGAAATTAGTTAAGGCACATTAAATAAGTTTAAATGGATTAAATGAACCTTTAGAAGATTTGAAAAGATGTGTGATTATTACCTGGGAAGGCTCAGATCCTCAGGGCATCTGGAATCTGTTCGTGCCCATCATCATCAGAGCCTGTTGAAACTTGGCATCGAATTCATCACGTATCTTTGCATCTCTATCATTTGTTGTTAACTGAGTTCAGCTCAAACTCTCTCTGTTTCTTCCTGTAATCGTTGGTCGAGCTCCTCTTTAGGTACCATGTTAATGGAGGATGATCCAGTGCTTCTTCGTGAAGTAGAGCCAAAAAATCCTTTAATAGCAATCCCTTTAGGGGTCTCTCTGACTCTGCTAGGATGGTCAGCCTTTCCAATGGCAATGGCCAAAATATCCATCCGTTCTTGAGGGACGAATGTACTTTGGGATAATTGCTCCTCAAGTGTATCCTATAACATTAAAGCAACAAATTCAATTTAAAATAATTGAAAAAAGCAATTAATGAAGCATAATTCTTAAATATTACTTACAATCCTCTCAGCAATAGTAGCAGACTGTGGAGTAATGTATTGACCCTTTTCAATCCTTACTGCCTTTCTTTTTTTCTTGGCGAGAAGGACGCTCAATGGGTGGAATGTAGCCTGTAGGATCTGAAGCAGCAGCCATCTGTGCATTCTTCATCTGCTCCTCCATCATACTTCTTTCCAACCCACCATACCATGTACGAGACATGGTATGTGGGTACACATTCTGCTCAAATATTTGTTTGTTCTTCTGACTCAATGCCTATGATAATGAAACAAATTTGACAAAGTTAGTTTAGTTAAATAAAATATGACCTGATTAAAAACTAAGTTTGAAGAAACTAAACCTGAAATGCAGGGTCTTCACGTTGCTTCACAAAACTCTCTCATGCCTCGTCACTAATAAACGGGTATCGTTCCTTAAGATGCTCACCCTTTCCTTTTCCATGAATATAATGTTTTGTAAGCATGGATTTAAAATCCCTCCACCGTTTATCAAGTTGCTTAAACAGACGGTCTCTCATTTGCTCAGTGGCGAGAATATCAAATGTCAGCTGCAATACAATAGGATAGAGTTATAAAGTAAATAAGCAATTATAATTGAAACAAGTAGAGAAAACAATTCATAATGTACCAAGATATCCTCCCAAATGTTTTGCTCTAAATCTTTGTCCACCTTCTTCCAGCTAGGAATGTCAATTCCAATCTTACTATGTGCGACATAACCCACATAACTAGTAAATTGAGCCCCAGTCTTTCCTATAGGCTTCAAATCATCATCAAACTCCACTGTAATCCTCATAGGCTAGGTGGTCTCAACACATAAAGCCAAATGCCTCGTACGGGTTGGCCCTCTACCCTTTCTCTGGCTAGTAAAAGAGCTGTTGTCGCCAGAACCCTGTTGAACGGATCCGTCCATTTCCTGTTTAAAGAACAACAAATTAATAAATGTAAGAATAAGAAATATCAAGTTAATACAAAACATTATTAAGTATATTTAACAAAAAATATCAAATAATTCATTTAAGCCTTACAACGATTATCCTCCCAAATTCCTTCACAATGACCATCTCTAACAGTATAGTCATCATCTACCAAATCTAATTCAACTGTTTTAGGTCGAGTAGCTGTGAAAGGCGAGGTTTCATCAAGATTAAACTCTAAGTCACCATCATCTCCACCAACTCCTTGCCTCTTACCTTGAAGCACGATAGACAATTTCTTTTTTGCTAGATCAAGAATGAAAAATACTTGTTTTGCTTGACTTGCCAAAATAAATGGCTCGTCTCCATATCCAAATCTCTTAAGATCGACCGAAACAAATCCAAATTCTTCATCCACTTGCACAGCATTACTATTAACCCACTTATGTTTGAAGACAGGAACTTTAAACTTGGTATAACTAACCTCCCATATCTCTTCTATTATTCCATAATAGGACATTGCCACTAACATTGGGTTTCTATCTTTAGAACTAGCAAAATGCATAGCTTCCGCTACTACCATTACCCCACTATTCTGCATAGTACTCTTATCGTCTTAGGTTTTTATGTAAAATGAATAACCATTTATGTCATATTCGCCCCAACACAAAACCTCAAAAGAAGGCCCTGCAGCTAGTCTCTGTATTGTCTCAGAAGGATTGTCATCTTTTAACACTTCTTGCTTGAACCACTCTGCAAATGACTTATTATGTTCATTAGCTAGTTGCATATCATTCTTTCTTAGATTCAAGTTCTTCAGCATATTCTTGTGAGCATTCAAGTAAGGCAAAACTTCATCCGTGTTATTTAAAATGTATAGATGTGCCTGCATTACAACTTCTCTTGACATAGACCTTACTATGACACCCCGTGTTTCCTTGCTTCTCCCCTGATCATGTCGAGATTGAGGAAGACCAACTGCCTTTACCCTATCAAGATATGAGTTACAAAACTCAACTGCCTCCTCAACTATATATCTCTTAACAATTGATGCCTCAAGCCGATAAGGATTCTTAGAGTACCTTTTTAGGATTTTCATGTATCTCTCAAAAGGATACATCCATCTTAAACACACAGGGCCATAAAGTCTATCTCTCACAATATGAGCTATCAAGTGGACTATAATATCAAAAAATGATGGAGGAATATGCATTTCCAATTGGGAGAGGATCACATAACCTTCATTTTCTAATTCATCCAACTCAGCAGGATCAATGACTTTGTTGCAAATGGCATTAAAAGACATACAAAGTCTTGTAATAGTATTTTTCACATCGGTTTTCATAATGCCTCGAATAGCAAGTGGAAGTAATTGTTGCATCAGCACGGGACAATCATGAGACTTCATTCCCGTCATCTTTAAATCTTGCATTAAAACAAGTTTACTTAAATTAGAAGAATAACCTTGTGGCACTTTAATACTATTGATAAAACCACAGAAACTTCTTTTCTCTTCTTTTGATAATGTGTGCGCAGCTGGATGTAAATAAGCCCCCTTACCATCTCTTTCTTGTGGGTAGGGACATTTCTTATTCCAATTTCGACTAAGTCTCGTCTTGCATTGATTCCATCCTTAGTGTTTCCACTTATATGCAAAAGTGTACCAACAAGGCTCTCACACACATTCTTCTCCACATGCATCATATCTAGACTATGCCTCATATCAAGACTTTGCCAATATGGATGATAAAAAAAGATAGATCTTTTTTTCCATATATTCCTTTCACCAGCAGTCTTCTTCTTTTTACCGAGACCACATTAATTACCTCCACCCGCTGATAAACTTCTTCTCCAGTTAATGGTCTTGGAGCCATTTCATATTCTTGTGAGCTGTTAAATGCCTTTTTCAATCTACGTTAAGGGTGATACCGACTAAGAAACCTTCTGTGACCAAGGCATACTGTCTTCCTGTCATGTTTAAGTTGCATATAGTGGGTGCCTTCTTCGCATATTGGACATGCTTTATGCCCCTTAACATTGTATCATGACAAATTTCCATATGCTGAAAATTTATTTATCGTGGTAAAGATCATGGCACGTAAATTAAAGATCTCTTATTTATATGCATCAAACACATCAACACCTTCCTCCCATAATTTCTTCAGATCCTCAATCAAAGGTGCCAAATACACATCGATGTCATTTCCCGACTGTTTTGTCCCTGAGATTGTAATATCCCAAAATTTGAAACCCTAGTAATGGGAATGTGAGAAATGAGATATGATTGATAAGCATAAGGATGAGTAAAGCATGGAAACCCAAAATGGGACGAAACTGACTTTATCGGATCCCTAGGGGCAAAATGGTAATTTTGAGAAAAGTTCTCAAAAATTCCCTAAAAATAGAAAAGGTGGAATTAGAGGTTTTTGAGTCACCTATGATGTTTTGGGAGTGAGAATGGCCCAAAATAAATTTTGGTGAAAATTCCCAAAAAAATTAATTATTTTTGGGAAAATAGGGAAAAATAAAGGGGAATTAAAGTGATGTAATTATTTTAATTACCTAAGGACTCCAAAAATTCAAGGAAAAATATGAATACACTCTCTAGGAATAATTATGAATTTATAAAATTGTTTCCAAGCATTGGAAATGCAGAAAATAATTTATGGGGAATTTATTTCCGAATTCCTATCGGTAAAGACACGATTTTGGAGAAAATGTGAAATAAATACCTAGAGGTCTTGAAAAATTCCCAAAAATTCCAGATCCCACTTTTGGAATAAATATAGAATTATCATGAAAATAAATGGAATTTTTGAAGCCCCTAGCTATTTTTCCTAGTAGAGGGCAAGAAATCGGGTATTATGTGACCAAATGAATTTTTAAATTACCCTAATCAATTCCATTGCTTCCTAATCAGTTTTTACCATTTAGTTAGCATCCAACAAGGCCCAAATTCGTGCTCATTATGATCAGAACAGCTGGCTTGTGTGCTGGGCAAATTTTCAACCATTGGATCAACTCTCTTGGAAAGTAAGTCAAAGCATGTGTGGCTAGGATTTGTCCTTCATTTTGGCCGACCTTAGCACTTAATTTGGGGCAGAAATAGCTGCCCAAGGGCAGGTTTTTGGGCAGCAAATGAGCTCTATAAATAGCCCCACAAGGCACTCAAAATTCGGACAAAATTGGGACAATAGAGGGGAGGTTCTGCACAACTTTCTTCTTGGCTTCCAAACACTCCCTAAATCACCTCCAATCCAAGGTTTATCATCAAGCTTTAATCCAAGACTCCTTGAGGTATGTTTAGGCTTTAATTTGATGCTTTTTCCTTGGCCAAACCGTGACTTAAAGTGAGGGGGAAGTGCTGTTCATTTTTGTTATGCTGAAAGTGCTAGGAAAGGATAGCAAATTGAGTATGAGCTTGTGTTGTTGATGTATGGTGCTGTTTTGAATGGGTTATGGAAGAAATTACCCTAGGACCTATGAGTATTCAGTTCAGCCAACTCAAGAACTCAAGGGTAGGAATTGTTTCAATAAATTTGAATGGTTCCAATGGATTTAAAATGTGATTTTGTGTAGGATTATGCTATGGAAGTATGTTTTAATTCATTGAAATCAAATATGGAAATTTAGGAACCAAAAGGGGTGTGTTCGTCCATTTTGGAATTCAGGGACTTAAGGTTGGATTTTGATGGTTTTGATGCTTCCATTGAACTCCTTGGGCATTTTTGTGTAGGGTTATATGGAGGAAGTGAATTTGGAAGCATTAGAAATCAAGTTGGAAATTTTGACATCTTTCCTTGTAAAAAAGTTCGTTTCTGTTTTGATCAGGATTTAAGGAAGGGATTTGATTTTGTAAAATTTGATTTGATATTTGAATTCTACATGAAAAATCATGTAGGAATGGCCAAGGGGGTTTCTTGAATCAAAGGGAAAACAATTAGGCCAAAAATCCAAAGAAAAAGGGTTTAATGTTTAAGTAATGTGGAATGTGTTTGAATAATTGTTGAATGATTGGAATTGGTATTGGTTTGATAGGTACCTTGCCAAATACTCAAGAAAACATCTTGAACTTAAAGGAAATCAAGGACCAAGTACCAAAAGGTAGCATTGAATTACATTTGATTGCTTTCTTGCTTACATTGATGTGTTAATGTGTATGTGTGCAATGTGTGCCATGATGTGACTAAGCTTTATTGCAAATGTTGATTGCAATGTTTGAAGTATGTTGCCTTGGCATTATGTCTATTGAATATGTGTATGATAGCTTACTTTCCATGGCATAAAAGCATGAACACATAAGCAAGATAAATGCACAAAAACATTGCACGTAGTGTTTGCAGGAATGCATGATAAATTGTGATTCCTTGCTACTGGGATTTCTTTGAAATCTCACTCTTATGTTTAACACCACCTAGGAGGGAGTTCAAGCAAGGGCAAAGGCAAGGAAGTTGTCCCGGAGGTCTAATGAACAATCAATGTACTCTAGTGTCAATGTTGGAACTTGTTATGTAATATTTTGACTTTGGAAATGTTTGTTGGATAATAGCTCCTAATGGGAGTCAAGCATGTATGCTTATGTTCAAACATGTGAAAGTATAGTAGAATGTATGTTCAAGCATGTGTTAAGTCCCACATGATTAAGAATGGGTAAAAAGTTAAGAAAGAGCCAAAACAAGGATAATTAGGGGATAACTTTTGACTAGAAAGGACCAAACTTGGTGCATACAAAATAAATAGCAAATGTTTGAATCTGGATTTGAAATTTGGCAGACTTATAGATCACATTTTTAGATTTAAATCAAGTGGTAGATCACTAAATTTGGAAGTTTGTGGAAAGAGTTATGCCCTTTCAAAGTTGGGCAAAAATACTGGAAATTTCAGAATTTACCCAAATGAGCAGTACATAATTGCGTGGAAACTGGTATTGATCTGTGAGAAATTGATACCTATGAATATTTTTCCTATGTAGAGCATTCCATAAGCTTCACGTGAGACTTGGAACCACTCTGTTTTGATTTTTCTACATTTAGTTATGATTTTTCAAAGTTGACCTGATTTTTAGGGGTTACATGAATAGTAACCGACATCAAAATCTTAATTTTTGGTTTTTACCTACTTTGAGCATCATATAACGATTCCAAATGGTTCCAAATGATGTATAATGGGGTTCAAAATGAAGGTGTGACAGAGATCATCAAAGATAGCATGATATACTTTCTTTTCATACATAACCAAGGAGGCAAGTTGTAAATTACGAGGAGCACTGGCCAAGCACTATGTGTGCTACTAAGATTACCATATGGGTTAATTCTGTTTGTACAAAGCCCTAACTGAAGGTTTCTTGCCTTGCCACCAAATTGAGGAAATTTTTGATCTATTGTTTTCCATTGAGGAGAATCTGCTGGGTGATGAAACTTTCCATCACATATTTTCTCATCAAAATGCCATCTCAAGTTCTTTACATCTGTGGCATTAGCAAATAGATGCTTAAATCGTGGTATTATTGGAAGATACCACAGAACCTTTAAAGGAGAACCTTGGGTCATCTCATTATAATCACCATCATCTTTCTTAACTTTGTATCTTGAAGTCCCACATTTAGGGCACTTATTCAACCCTTCATAATCATTTCTGAATAATATGCAGTTATTAGGACATGCATACATCTTCTCATATTCCAAACCCATCGGACACAAAATTTTCTTTGCCTTCATAATCTTGAATTCGCTTTTGGAAGAATATCACTTAGCAGTTCAGGCAATTCCGTGAAACTAGAATCGGTCCAACCATTTCTTGCCTTCAAGTTCATCAGTTTCAACACGGTTGTCAACCTTGCGTAATCATCTTTGCACCCTGGGTATAAAGGCGTCTTCGCATCACTACACAAAGCTTCAAAAGTGGGAGAGAACTATGTAGAGGATTCAGACCTTATATCACGAAACAGATCCAAAATTCGATAACCAAAGTCTTCATTCACAACCTTTTTCTTTGCAGACAGTGTAGTCTTTCTAATTTCTCCATGTCATATCCAATTTGTATACCTCAAATTTATCCCATCACAGATAAGATGCTCTTTTATCTCAGAAATATTCCATCCACTATTGTTTAAACATTTGACACAAGGACAATAGTACAATCCATCTCTTTTACTAGGGGCATTTCTCTGAGCAAACTCAAGAAACCTTTCAACCCCATCCTCATATTCCTTGCTAATTCTCTTAGCTTTCATCCAACTATAATCCATTGTTCTACAAAGTCAATGAACATAGTTGTCAAGCTCAATTCTAATTCCTTAATTCAAATATTGAAATAATAGAATCATTAAATGTTAGTCAATAAATTAAAATTGACTAACACTTAATTACAAATTAAAGGGAATGTCTCTTTTTTAAAAATAAAAAATTCGACAAAATTTTACCTTAACAACTATGTACAAATTAAACACCAAATTAGAAACAAAAAAACTCAAAATTTGTAATCAAAATTAAAATTTTCTCAACCCCTATTTATCTTATTAAATATATTATAATAAAAAAGTAAAATATATAATTATTTTTAAAACTTAGATTAAGTAATTTCTTAAAAATTATTATATATAGTGAATGAACGGAATGTTAATAAAATAAAAAATCCAACAAACATAAATAAGTTTTGTGAAATAGTTAAACAAAAATTATTTTAATCAACAAAAAAACTATTCTTCATAACATATTTCAACATGATAAATTTGAAAAAATATAACAAATAAAACAAAAATAAATATTCAATTTCAAACTAATTAAATGAATAAAGATTCTTAAAGCTAAAACTTTTGAATCCAAAACGGGAACACAAATGTTATCCATTTGCAATCAAATTTTAAACAACACTTTACTATCAATCAAAGTTTATAAAAAAAAATCACAAAGTACCAAACAAATTATTTATTACTAAATTCTCAAATTTATTACAAAAAAACTACCAAAAATTTGGAATAAATATCAAAAAATTATAAAAAAATCAAAAACTTCACAACTAATCAACTTCAAACATTTAAACATATTTCTAATACAGTATATAGGAAGGAATTGAGGTTTTCTCACACCAAATGCCTACCAATCAATGTTTTAAGCACATAAAAAATGTAAAATCAACGATACAAGCCAACCACAATATAAAACTAACAAACCCATTTGAAATACAATAGATTTTCATGGTCAAAACATTCAACAAACTAAAAAAAATTAAAAAGAATGAAAGAAGAGGATACTCATAGAGTAGAGATGATTCAAATGCGAAAAGAGGGGCATTCAAATGGTGGCAGACAGCGGCGGGGCGACAAGACACCACAAGCTAAATGGAGGAGTGGGGGTAATGGCCGGTAATGGAAGTTTTTTGGTGGTGGGACAGAGGGGGGCCACGACGCACTGATGAAATGAAAGAGAAATGAGAGAAAACGAATGCGCCATAGGGTTAATTTAAAACTTTCCACTGCAGTTTTTTGGCAGTGGCATTTTTGTAAATAAGTTGATTAAGTGTTAAATAACCGCCGTTAAAAATACTTTCCACGGCGGTTTTCTAGCAGTGGCATTTTTGTAAATAAGTTGATTAAATGTTGATTTTCCACGACGGTTATTAACTTACTCTGATGGCTTAGCCACTTTCTCTTAGGCTTGGTCTCTTATAACCTCGGGAGCTACTGCTCTCTACCATAAGCCTCTTTAGTATCCATTGTGACCTTGAAATACTATCATCAGTCTGAGCCATATTAAGATCTCTAAGAGACTCTAGAATTATGATGAGTTTTCAAAGTTTGGCCTTTGTAAGGGTTATAATGAATAGTAACCTAAATTTAAGAAAGTTTAAAATTTGAATTTTTCCAACTAAGGCCATGATAAGTGATTCCAAATGGTTCCAATTGGTATACAATGAGGTATAAAAGTAAGGTGTGACAAAAAGTATCCCGAACTTTTCCTATAAGGTACGCTTTAAACTTTGAGGATGAAATTTATTTAGGGGGGAGAAATGTCATATCCAGTAATCTAGTAAATAGGAGTAAGGATATTCCTAGACATTTAAGGGTAAGATAATAGGAAGAAATGAGAGGGCACAACTCTTAAAGTTACGTTAGTGTCGGGCAAAAATACAATTTCCAAAAGTTATGGGATAATTATGGAAATTAAGAAAAAGCCCCCTGGACAGTATATTAATCTCAAAAAGGTAGAATTTTGTTGGGAAATAATTATTATGAATTTCCAGTCAATTTTGAAAGTTTGACTAATTAAGAAAAATTGGTCAAAAATTAATTATGGAAAATATTTTTGAGACTCAAAAAATTGAGAAAAAATAGGGATAATATACCTTGGGAATTTAAGAGCTAATTAAGCCAAATTGGGGACTTTTTATTTGGAAAATTCCAAACAAATACTTTTGAGAAAAAATGAAATTCTGAGAAAATTCACAAGGTATCCCAAAGAATTATAAGGATTATGGAGCTGAAGGGAGCCCCTTAAATGTTCAAAATTTTCTTAAATGTCTTCCAGCATAAAGAAATCACTATGAAAAGGAAAATAGTTTTCTTCTTAACAATTAATAGAACATTATGATAGTAACAAAGGAGGGCATTTGGAAAGAGAAAAATGATAAGAATGAGTTGTGGATCTAATAGAAAATAATTACAGTGACTACGATATTGTAATTATAGAATAGGAATTAATTTCAATGAAAAGTGTACTGTCAGAACATAAAGCACTCTCTTGTCTTTTACTTAGCCCACATTGTGCCACTTGTCAGGCTATAAATGGAGAGAATTAAGGTGTCACTTATCAAGCCAGGTATGTAACATCCCAAAATTTCTAACCTAGAAATAGAAAATATGTCATACCCTGATATCTTTAGTATGATTAATGAAAGATTTAGGGCTGACCAAGGCCAGGTGAGATAAAAGATAGATAAACAGCATAACAATTGAAGTGAGAACTGAAAAAGGACCAAATTGTCATTTTTAAAATGATTGGTCTACAAAGGACATTATCGTAATTAGTGTCCGGAAATCCTAAAAATTTCCAGTAAATCATGAAAAATAGAATTAATGTCATAGAATGGTATTTGAGGTTTAGAAAGTAAATACAGGTTGAAAATAATTTATTCAAAATTATTTTAATTATTAATATTTTGGCTAAATTAAGGAAAATTAGCCAATATTAATTTTTAAAAAATACTTAGAGATCTCAAAAAATTATGGAAAATTAAAAGAAATTCATTTAGGAATTATGGAAATTTATAAAATTATTTCCAATCCTAAATGATAAGGAGGTTAGCTTTAATTGAATTTAAAGCTAAATTAATATTGGTAGATTTTCTGTTTTTACAGAAATGACAATTTAAGGAGTTATAGAGGGAGAAAAATTATGAAATTAATCAGGAAATACCCCTTTACTGAGACATAATTAATGGTGAGCTGATATAAGAATTTTGAGATACTAGAATTTTTCGGCTATCAGATAAAATAAACCAGTACTATATTAAGACTCAGTGGATTGTCTGGAAAACAGGGGTGATAAAATTTCCTACAGATGGACAAGGACACATGTCACGCCTAAATTGGCCAAGAAAAGAAAAAGGAAAAAGAAAAAGAAAAAGAAAATAATAAATCAAGATAGGTTAAAACCTATTTAAGCAAGATGATTAGGGTTAAGTCATCTTCCGTAGGATTGTGACATGTGGCAAACATGGTTCATTGGATGGCTAGGATTCAACCATCTACTTTTGAAAAGTCAAAAGTTTCTAGAAGGTTGATTAGCCAAGTTAATCAAGGGATTAAGAGAATAAACCTTGATTAGAGCCTAATTAATCTTAATGGATAAGAAGAGATGACATAAGCCCTAATGACTCATCATCCAAGTGTCAACATATTAAGCTACCTAGACTAAGATTTGTACATGTGGAAAGAGGTAAAAATTGGAGGGCTAAGATTAAGTCTTATGCAAGAAGGGCATATGTGGAATTAGTGAAATATGAAGCCTATAAATACCCCCTCACATGTTCATTTCATGCAAGACCTTTCAAGTAGGAAACCTCTTGCAAATTTTCGTGTAGAGAGAGAAAGAGGAGAATTCTAGTGAGAGAAAGTCATCTGGAAGCAAGGTAAGCTTCTAAAACTCTTCCATTTCAAGTTATAATGATGGTATGTTAGTTTTAGGCTATTTTAATGATGGTAGAAAGTCATTTTCCTAAGGGGAAGTGCTGCCCAAATTTTATCAAAATGATAGGGAATGGTCTAGATGAAGATTAAGTATGGTTAAAGGTTAAAGATTAAGTGGTTACATGTTAGTTTGGTTGAAGATCCTTTTCCCTACAAATATATATATGGTTCGACCAAGCAAAGTCAATGGGAAGGGATTGGATTTTCATAAAACTAATATGATAAATGAATTCTACATGAAAAATTATGTAGGAAAGGCCCAAGAAAGTTCAAGAATCAAAGCTAGAAAAATAAACCCTAAAAATCAAGAAAAAAGGGGTTTAAAGGGTTATGTTAAGTTGTGAAGTTGCAATGATACTTAATGTTGTGTCATTGATTGCCTAATAGGCTATACATAACAAAGGGGCAAAGATCTAGTCAAGAGGAAAGAGTTCAAAAGGAAGGAAAGCATTCAAGGTAGCTTTTGCAATTCATTATATTAGAGTGTTACCTTACTTTGTATGATTATGGCAATGTGTTTTGCTAATCTGTTATGCTATGAGGTGGATGAGAATGTTATGTTATATGATGTTGCCTCCATGCAAATTATGCCTTGGCTTATGCTATGTTGAGTGCTATGAATGTTTATGATGATATGTCCTTGCCATAGCATGAACATAAAGTTAAAGTATGCATGCATGTAGCTTGATTTACAATGTATTGTGTGACCTTGATAATGTATGCAATTGCTACTAAGATTCCCCAAGAATCTTACCCCAATATTTAAACAAACCCTAGGGCCTTCAACATCCAAGGGCAAAGGAAAGGAGTTGGCTCTTACTTGAAGAGGTAGTAAGCCATAGTAACTTTATATGGCTTTGAACCTTTCTATTTTGGAGGAATGTAATATGAAGCATGCTTTATGTTTCCAATAGTATGATTAAGGTTAGAGGTATACAAGCATGAGTAGAATAGTCCAAGCATGATTAGAAATAGCTAATATAGCTAAGGAGAGTATGCTATGATGTTAAGTGGTCAATTAAGTTAAGTTACCCTTCTAAAGGGGGTAAAAAGTCAACTAAAAGGGATTAAAGTTTGACCATTGACCATTTGAGTAAACGAGTGAGTTAGGTTTTGAAATTTGGTGAGCAAAGAGATCTTATTTTTCTCTTTAAAAGGAGGGGTAGTTTGCCTGATTCCGATAACCGAGCAGAAAGTTTTGCTTTTCCAAAGTTAGGCAAAAATCAAGTAAAATCCAAAAATGACCAAATGAACAGTAACTTTTTCAAAGAAAATTGGGCTCGAATTCCAAGGAAATCAGTCCAAAAACTATTTTTCCTCAAAATTTTATCCAAAGAGCTTTCCGTGGAACTTGGAATCACTCAATTTCAATTTTTCTACAATTAGTTATGAATTTTCGAAGTTTGTCACATTTTAAGGTGACAATGAATAGTAACCCGTAAATGAAAATTTTCAAACTTGATTTTTCATCATTTGTAGCCTTCATAAGTGATTCCAAATGCTTCCGCAAGATAAGTTATTTGGTATAAACATAAGGTGTTACAAGGTATGGAGAGGATTTTGAATTTAGAAAATCCTTTTCATTCATAATTATTTTAAGTTGAGAAATTAGTGCAAGATTAGGTAGGGTGTTGACACATCATCATTGTAATTAGCTTGATCTTAGATGGAAAATGCATGAGGCTTGGCTTATAAATAGACATCTCCCCCTCTGACAAGACATAATTTTTAGCCACCTAAGGGGAGGTTCTTGCAAATTGTTTTCTTGAAGTGCAATCAAGAGAAAGCCATCTACTTTGATCATGTAAACTTGAATACAAGGTTAGTAGGATGTTCTATCTTGTATATTGCTTTGATTTCTTGGATTGGGTGGTTGAAAAATGTTGTTCCCCCTAAGGGGAGATACTGGCCGAATTGTGTAGGGTTAGAGGAGGAAGATTTTAATGTTAAACCTCGTTGAAACATGTTGGATAAAGCTTGTTTCAAGTGGTATTGTGTTGGAATTTGAAAGATTGCATGATGTGGATTTTGTTAATGCTATTTAGCCAACCCTGACTCTATACCCTAGGATGTGATTTGTTAGTTTTGATGCTTCTATTAGGTTTAAAATGAAAAATGGTGTAGGGTAAACCTAAAGAATAAGCTTTGGAAGCATTATAACTAAAGTTGAAACAGTAGGGTTTTTGGGTCACCCTATTCAGCCAATACTATTTGGGAAGGAAGGAGTTTTCTTTTCACGAATTCAAGCTCATATTTGGATTCTACATGAAAAATTATGTTGGATTGACCTAAGAGGATAATTTTTAGGTTAAAGAAAACAAAGCTCCAAAATTCAAAGAATTAAGGGTTAAGGGGTTATTTAAGTGCTGTCATCAATGTTTTAAAAGCCGGACCGGATG
Source organism: Neltuma alba (assembly GCF_004799145.2). Classification (NCBI taxonomy): domain Eukaryota; kingdom Viridiplantae; phylum Streptophyta; class Magnoliopsida; order Fabales; family Fabaceae; genus Neltuma; species Neltuma alba. The sequence continues at coordinate 234,286 of NW_021635149.1, forward strand.
TCAAGCTGGAAAAATCCACGGGTTACAGTTTAAACAGTCAGATTGGTTGGACCGTCTGGTTGGACCAGTAGCATAATAATTAAATAAAAATAGTATTATATAAATACAGAATAATCTATATGCAAAAAATAAAATACATAATTTTTAAGTAATTTAAAAAATAATTAAATAGTTTAATTTTAGGACTTTTAAATAAAGCAGAAATTATAAATAAGAAATAATTCAATATAATCCATTTCTATTTTGGTACTCGTGCTTCATGTCCTTAGCTAAAGAATTTGACATATGAAAGTTTCGATTGAAAACAATTTCATATAGTCTTAATATTAATTTAATTTATTTCAAGTTTGAATTTTTTTATGTCACTACTGCAAAAAGGTTCATTTTCGTCTCCTATTTTTGTCTGAAACTAAAACAGACGCATATGGGAGCCCATACTCGTCTGTTGGGATGAAACAGACGCATATAGGCTCCCATTTTCATCTGGTCCCATTGACCAGACCAATATGGGAGCCCATATTCGTCTTGTGGCCTCACCAAACGAATATAGGCCTCACTAGATGAATCACATTCATCTGGGCCCATATTCTTCTAGTAAGGCCACTAGACAAATATGGGACCATATTTTGGCTCTAAACTTCTCTATTTTCCACCCCCTACTCCCCCAAAATACACTTCATTTTCACCCTCACCTTCATCAGCCCTATTCCTTCAGTTTCTCCCAACTCCACACCCTCCCCACAAGTCCACATTTTAGTGCCACCCCCTATTGTAAGTCCCCAAAACCCCACACCCCCACCTCCCCGTCCCCATCCCTAGCCCCCCATCCCCTGTCCCTTGCCCCTGGCCCCCCATCCCCCTTACCCCCAACTCTAGCGCGGCCCCCCACTGTAAAAACCCCCACCCCTGTCCCCCACTCTATGAAACCCTCCCACCTCGTTCACCCCCCAGTCCCCCCCAACCCTACCCCCACTCCTGTAACCCCACGCCCCACTCCCCGGCCCCCCCAAACCCCACCCTCACTCCCGGTAACCCACCCCCCAATCCTGAAAATACAGCTCCCCCACCCCAATGTTTTTTTTTTGTTTCACTCATATTTTTTTTGTGTTTCTAGCTCACCTGTGGGTAGTCTGCAGCTCTCTTCATTTTGCATTCTTCACATCATAGGTAAGTATGATATCTTTTTAAAGATTAATTGATCATAGATATTGCTTATTGTTGTTTGATGAACCTGTTAGAATTAGGAGTCTAGCTTGTGATTGTATTGTACTTTAGATTTTTGAGTAACCTGTGGGTAATGTAGATGTATAATCAATAGAATGGAATTGATGAGTTTTGGATTTTACATTATTTCGTATTTTGTTTTTATTATATCTATGAATTATGAAGAAGGAGTGGTTTTAAATATTTTGTTGTAGTGGTTTCCAATTCTTCCATTTTTCACCAATTTTTCACCAATACAGAAGAAGATAAACGAGAAGAATCATAAGGGCATCGCTTTCAAGATTCAGGAGAGTGAAGGTGACGACGAAGAGGATCTGGAGGACGATGAAATAGGTCTTATTGTCAGAAGATTCAAAAAGTTCTATAGGAACAAAGCTGAAAGAAGATTCCAATCAAAACGTAAAGCCTCCACATCTCAAAACAAGCCCAAAGAACTGATAATCTGCTTTGAATGCAAGAAGTCGGGACACATTAAAGAAAAATGTCCTCAACTATCCAAGATGAAAGACAAAGACAAAAGGAAAGAAAAGTACAAAAAAAAAAGGCATTCATGACATCAATCTGGGGAGATAGTTCTTCGGAAGAAGAGGATAGTGATGATGAAGAAACAGCTAACATTTGTCTTATAGCACAAGAAGATAGAGATTCAAAGACAAATGAGGTATGTCTCAAAGCATCCAGAACAAACAAATGGTATATTGATAGCGAATGCTCCAGACACATAACAGGTGATACTGACAAGTTCTCATCACTCAAATCTAAAGAAGGAGACAAAGTGAGCTTTGGTGGAAATCAGTCTGGGAGGATTGCTGGAATCAGAGAAATAGGAAGTGATAAGGGAATGAAAGTTGAAGACATTTACTACATTGAAGGCCTATGTCACAACCTACCCAGTGTCAGTCAGAGTTTTGACAAGAACAATTGGGTGATCTTTGATTGAGAAGAATGCCTAATCATCAACAAAGATTACTTGCCACTCAAGAAGGAAGAAATGAATGTAAAGCTAAGAGCTCCAAGGGGCGGTAATTACTATACTATTCAAATTGATTCTAAACTCTTTGAAAACTATTTTGCTAGCAAAAATGAGGAAAGTTGGCTTTGGCATAAACGTCTTGCTCATGTGAATATGAATCAGCTTTCAAAATTAACAAAAAGGGATTTAGTTATTGGTTTACCTAAAACTCAATTTGAACATGATATTATTTGTGATGCTTATTAGAAGGGTAAACAAACAAAGTCCTTATTTAAATCAAAGAAGACAATCTTGATAGAACCCAATCTTTATTTGGTTTTCTCAATTGTTTTCTAATGTTTTGCAATACTTTTACCCTCATTATGCATGTATTTCTATCCATTTGATTACATTGAGTCATGCATTGCATTTTGCTATTTAGGGGATAAAATGAGTCATTTTTCTCTCCTCAATTCTAATTGCCTTGATCTGTAATCAGTTGGTCTTTACAGAGCTCTTTGTTGTGATTTTCAAACAATTAGAGAAGGACCTAAGAACCAAGATGGAACATGGATGGAGCCAAAATGTTACAAGGACCAAAATACAAGAGTTTGGAGTATTTTGTCTCCCCAAGTCACGACATGGACTTCTGAGGTCGCGACCTGGATGCCCTTTCAATGAAACTATGTGTTTTGGACCCGAGTCAAGATGAAAGCTCTCTGTCTTCCTAGGTCACGACATGAAACTTCTGAGGTCATGACCTGAACCCCCAAGTCGTGACCTAACACTCATGAGGTCAAGACCTGAGTGCGTTAAGTGGAGCTGTGCATTTTAGAATAGGTTTCTGAGCTTCTATACCTAAAGGGGACAGCCACCACGAAAAGAGACTCTTCCATTCTACAGATTTGCAATAGGTTGAGCTACCATCATCTCCTCTCAAGTCTCCATTGATCCTAAGCTAAAAACTTTCATTTTTCTTCATCTCTTCATCATTTTCTGCATTTCTGAACCGATCAAACTACTCCAACACCACCCTTCTCCATTTTTCCAACTTTATTTTTAGCTTTAACCATGGCTGTTCATTCCTAGAGTGATTGTAATTGGTTTGAAGGCATGAGAGGCTAAACCCCTTAGCCTCTTGGTGATGGAGAATGAAGCTTGAGCTCAAGGACTTAATCAGGGAGTTTTTCTATAGTTTAAACCTGTGCTTAATGCTGTTTGAATATTTCTAGATTTAGGAACTTTCTGTGCTTGTATCAAACTTGGTTTATGATTGTAAATCTAGTGTTTAGGCTATTTTATTGTAATTAGATTGGATGATGTTAATGTTGATTAATCTATATAATATTTCAGTTTGAATCCTTGTGCTTAGTTTGATTTTCAGTGATTATTGTTGACTAATCTATGTGCTTGGTATTCTGTGCTTGTCGATTGACATTCAGAGGGCATTTGCATCATCTGTTTCCCTACACTCTAAGCGGTTTTCAACAGTGTCTTGAGAGATGTTAATTAACTTTGATTAAATAGAGTCTTCATCAATTAAGACATTGGACCCAAGCGATTTACTTGGGGTTTTCTTCAGACTTAGAGGTTTTCTAAAACTCCCAATCATTTTAAAGAGCAGTGATAGCTGAGTTTTCATTATCAAGAGACTGTTTAACCATAATTCCCTTTTAATCCAAAACATTTCTTCATTCATTTAAAATACCAAAACAATTTATTCTCTACACTTTTCATTTATTGCACCACCTTAAACAATTGAAACCCTCTTTCCTTCACCCAAATTTACAATGTTTTTGATAACCAATCTAGACTAGGATTTCCAATAATAAGCTCCTCGAGAAGAATGACTGGTTGCACCCTATACTGCATTTTTCTGGTACAATTCACTTTCTTGATGATCCGGAAGGTGAAAGTCTGGCCTCGATCAAGTCTCAATTGAAAGGCCACTCTAAATGCTTCATATGGATTTGGTTGGTCTATCGAGAGTCAAGAGTTTTAGTGGAAACTTATATACTCTGGTGATAGTTGATGACTATTCGAGATTTACCTGGACTTTGTTTCTTTCCTCCAAAGATGAGACATTTAGTGCATTTATCGTTTTCACTAAAACGGTCCAAAATGAGAAAGATATTTCTATTGTGTCAATTAGGACTGATCAGGGAAGAAAGCCTAAATTAGCCCATATAAAGATCTTCAGAAGTAAATGCTACATTCACAACAACAATAAAGAAAATCTCAGTAAATTTAATCCTAAAGCTGATGAAGGTTTATTTCTGGGATATTCTAACCGTAGTAAAGCATATAGATTTTTTAACAAAAGAAACTTTACTATTAAAGAATCAATTCATGTTGTGTTTGCTGAAACTAAGTTGATTTCAAAACCTCTAGATGATGACACTGAGGTCGCTCAAATTTTTAGAAAACTGAATCTGGACAAATCTTCAAACAAGGTGTTTTCTTCAGAAAACATTGAAAATAAAGGTGATTTAAATGAAATCCTTTTTCAAGAAAATCTAGAATAACCTAAAGCTTAGAGGCATAAAAAGAACCATCCTCTGGAACAAGTAATTGGTGAAGTCAATAAAGGGGTCAAAACACAGAGACAAGTATTCAATGAAGTGCGTTTCTCTACATTTATATCTAATATTGAACCAACCAATATTGATAAAGCTCTATCTGATGAATTCTGGATAGTAGCAGTGCAGGAAGAGCTAAACTAATTTGAGAGGAATCAAGTTTGGGACTTGGTACCCCGACCTAATGACCATATCTAGTCATAGGTACCAAAAGGATATTCAAAAATAAGCTCAATGAATTTGCAAAAATATCAAAAACAAAGCCAGACTAGTGGCTAAAGGCTATAATTAGGAAGAAGGTATTGACTATGAGAAAACATATGCTCTAGTAGCTAGATTGGAAGTCATACGAGTACTCTTAGCCTTTGCCTGCATAAAAGATTTTAAACTACATCAAATGAATATTAAAAGTGCATATTTGAATGGTTACATTATGGAAGAAATTTTCATTGAACAACCCCCTGGTTTTAAGGACCTGAATCTTCTTGATCATGTTTACAAATTGAAAAAGGCTTTATATGGTTTAAAGCAAGGACCTAGAGCACGGTATGAATGACTTAGTACTTTTCTGATAGAAAAAGGTATTGAATAAGGCAAAGTGGACGCAACACTCTTTATCAAAAGAAATAAGAAAGCACTTTTAATTGCCTAAATTTATGTGGATGATATCATATTCGGTGCTACTAATGAGGATCTTTGCTAAGAGTTTGCAAAATTAATACAGAGTGAATTCGAAATGTCAATGATAGAAGAATTGAATTTCTTCCTGGGATTGCAAATCAAACAGAAGACAAACAAAATATTCATATCTCAGACAAAGTATCTTAAAAACTTCTGAAGAAATATGGTTTGGAACATGCAAAGAGTGTAAAGACGCCCATGAGTTCGACCATATCACTAGATGTGAACAAGAAAGCCAAAGACGTGAATCTGACCAAATATAGAGGAATGATTGGGTCACTACTCTACCTCACGGCAAGCAGACCAGATATTCAGTTTAGTATAGGAACGTATGGCAGATATCAATCAGCCCCAAAGGAATCAGATGAAGAAGCTGTCAAGGGAATCCTTAGATATCTTGTTGAAACACCAAGTCTAGTAATATGGTATCTAAAGAAAGGAGCAAAATATCTAATGGGATACTCAGATGCTTATCATGGAGGATACAAAACAGATAAGAAGACAATGCCAATTACTGGGAGGATGCCTTGTCTTGTCGTCGAGCAAAAAGCAAAACACTATGGTTGTATCCTCTGCAGAATCAGAATATGTTGCCATTGCTAGCTGTTGTGCTCAGATTTTATGGTCAAAACAACAATTACAAGATCTAGGAATCAAGTTCAAGGAAATCCTAATCCTATGTGACAACATAAGCACAATTAGCCTATCCAAGAATCCAGTTCATCATGCCTGAACCAAGTATATTGATGTTCGACATCACTTCATTCGAGATCATGTTCAAAAGAAAGATATGAAAGTAGAATTCATTCCACTGACTATCAGATAGCAGACGTATTCACGAAGCCTCTCGACCAACAAAAATTCAATTACTTTAGAAGAGAATTGGGAATGGCAAATCCCAATGAGTTGCAAGCAATCTAACATTACTTCTTTAGTTTGAGTATTTAGATTTAAAGTTTTGATGATTAGAAAACTAACTTGAACATCAAAGTGGATAGAAATTTGTTTTGTAGGAAGCTCTATTTGGATGCTGAAAAATAGAGATGAATAAAGTAGGGTGTGATCGATAAAAGCATCAATAATCATGCCTTGAAGATACCTCAATTTATCAATCACTTGATCAATAAATTGGATTTATGGATCAGCTCATCGATCAGCAAGGTATATAGAACTGACTAGAAATTATGGGGAGTAGAATTATGGATAACCTGATTAATCACTCAATTATTGAACAATTTATCAATCAACAACAGAATGGGACTCCTCGGTCAAATCAGTCAAATGGGTAAGGATTATCGATTAATTGATCAAATAACTATTAATCAATCACATGATCGATAAACCTGAATAGGTATGACATTTACTGCAAATTTATCAATAACGTATCTGATTATTGCTTGTTCGATAATATGATCGATAAAGCTCTTAATGTTCTTGATTGTTCTTCATATATATCAATCACTTGATCGATCATTCCTTGATCGATAACTTGATCGATCATTTTCGACTTTATAACATTCAGAATTTGAAACTCCCGTCAATTTTTTAGAACCCTAACTCGATAAACCTCTCATCCCTGTTTTTTGCAACAGTCAAAAATCATACTGTTCTATTAAATTTCCTACTGTTCATCACTCGAAATCATCTTCCAAATCCTTTCGATCGCTTCTAACCTTTTTAAACTCTCAAATCAATGAACACCTTTCTAAAAATCCTCTTCTGTACTGAAAAATGGCAAGAGTTAAGCAAGCTGGTAGTGACTGAGAAGAAAGCACTGAGAAGCAAACCCAATTCAAAGAAACTACTCCCTCGACTACCAAGAAGAGATATAGACCCAAAGGGAAGCAAGAATCATGGAAGAAAAAAGGGGTACTAAAAATAAGAGAAAGCCGGACTGAAAGCTCTAAACAATCCATTCCACAAAGGAGGTCTCCTCAGTCAAAATCAAAGCTACCAGTGGTCACTAAGGAATTCGAAACAAAATTCAATGATGAAATTTTAGTTCAGAAAGCTGTGGATACAACATTGAACATTCTAGTATCGAGACAACCAAGACATAAGAAACAGAGAACCATTGAGGGTGTGTCTAAGAAAACTCCTGCCTAAGGTATTCCATCTAAATCATCTGCTGAATTTTTGGTTGGAAATCTAGATAGAGCTATGATTATGCTCAAGTTTAAGGTAGATTTTACAACTAGGAAATTTTGTCCTGTAGTTTCTGTAAATTTGGACAGTTTGAAAAATAACAAGAAAATCATATTAGATCCAGGTAACCCTTAGGATACTATTCCAACTGGCTAAGTATTGGTGGAGAATACTACCTTAAGGTTGTCAAAAGATTCTACTGTAACATGGAATCAGTAAAAGAATATGATGGACAGGATAATCTGATAAGGAATTGTCTGACCACAAAACTCAGAGGCAGAACTATTACTCTTACTTCTGCAAAGATAAATGAGCTTCTGGGGACTCAAGAATGACATGAATGATATCAAAGCTTACAAAATTTTAATGCAGAGTAACAACTATCCTGGAGAGCTGAATTTTTCCCCAGAGCAAATATGTGATTATTATTTAATAATCCACTACATTTACTCAAGAAGCATGGTGAATAAATCTAGCAGCTTCTTACATTTAAATCAGGATGACTACCTCCTACTGGCCAGAATCATTAGTGAAGAGAAAATCAGTATTGGGGCTCTGATCTACAGTAAAATGAAAGATTTACCCTCAACAAGTCAAAATCCACCCCTATTCCCTATCCTCAGTTGGCCACATACCTCCTCCAGGTGCACAACATTACACCATTGGAGCCTGGGGAGGTCAAAGTAAAAGTTGCTATCTTGGTATTAATCAGCTCAACAAGATGAGGATACTAATGCTTTTCAATCATCATAAAAACTGGCAAGGAAAAAGAAAGGAAAATAGCCAATGACCAGTACTTCAAGGGGTCAAGATGAGGCTGAATCTTCTACAGAGCCTTCTCATACCTCTGGTCCTTCGTTTTATGGCAACACTATTTGAGACATGTTCCAAGATGAATTACAAGAATTTGAAAGAAGATTGTATGCCACTGTTAATAATTATGAAACATCCTACCTTTAACCCCTCAAAGTACGTATTTGTAAGCATTTTGGTTCAAGCAGGTCAAAGTACAAGCCCGTGGATTAAAAATTTTCAACATAATTACTTAGGTTACTTTTCACTGTTTAAACTCCAGATTTCAAGTCCAACTTTGAAAAATCATAACTAATTCTACAAAAATCAGAATGGAGCGATTCCAATTTTCACTTAAAGCTCTTTCAATCTTCTACAAGGGAAAAATAACTTTCAGGGCTCAAACCTTGCCAATTAGTATAGTTTATTTGTTAAATATTACTGTTCAAGTGGTCGAAACAGTACTTTCTAGAAATCCTCTCTTGACTTTGAACAGCCATATCTCTTAGCTTACACATCTATTTTTTGTAATTTACCACTTGTTTTAAAGCTTAGGATGTGTCCTGTATAGTCACCAAATTTCATGGCTAAATTCATTCATTTGATCTGCCTCATCATTGGCACCAATTCGTGACTCATTTAGGGGCATTCTATCCCTTCAACTTAATTCAATCTTTATAAACAATTTATTTCTCCACCTCTTGTCATGCTATAAATCCACATAATATCTCCATACATAACCTCATACCATATTAAATATCATAAACATTTAATATCATCATTCCACATACATGGCATATCAAACATAAATTGATAAACTATGTTACATAACTTAACATGTTATAAGACCATAACATGTTCTTGACATCTTCCATCAATCCTGCATTCCTTATCCTTGACTTTTCCTCCATGCCCTTTATACCTATTAGGGGTTGTTAAGGGAGGGTGAGATTTGAGAGAATCTCAGTAGCAAACACTACCCATAAGCATGCAAGACATAATGCAAATGCACGACATGTTATCATAACATCATCACAGTAATGCCATGGAAAGTAAGCTAAAGCATTTCATGCTTTCATAACATTTTGCCAAGGCAAAGCATAACATAAACTTGCAAACATTTCATCATAGCTCAGTCACATCATGGCAATATAATAACATCATGCAAGCATACATATCAAGCACACAAAATAGGTAAGTTCACTACCTTGTAACATAGCTTCCCTTTTGCTTTCCGTTTGCTTCCCCTAACCTTCCAAGTGTTTGAGCCTTCGGTTGACATAAACAAGACATCCCCTTGGATGTTTCAAGGTCCTAAACACATCAACACATTACGCGAAACATCAATTAGGACCAAGTTATCAACCTATTCCATACTTGGCTCTTACTTGATCACACTTTGTTTCTAACTTTTGAGATTTATTTCCAATCATTCTAAAATTTATTCCGCATGCTATTCCCACATAATTTTGCATGTAGAATCCATTTTCAAGTTCAAAACAATCAAAATCCAACTCCTTCCCCCTTGTTCTGGTTTGGCCGAAACATAGGTGCCTTAGGTCCAAAATTTCCATTTTCAATTCTAATGCTTCCAAACATGTTTTCTACATATATCCCTATACAAAATCATCATTTAAACTCATTGGAAGCATCAAAATCATCAAATTCCAGACCCAACATAAAGAACCAGCCATGGCAGAATCATACACAAATGAAAGGGGAAGTTGGATTTCTTGAAGAACCAATATCAAACCAATTGATTCTTGTTGTTTTCAAGCCTTTAAACATGTTTATGACTTTAATTTCATCTTCTCCCATTCTGAACAATTTCGTGCAGCACCTCCCCCCTAGGTTTCAACCATGAAAAACCCAACCAAACCAACATCTAAGCTCAAAAATACCAAGGGAGGTAGAAACTAGATCAAAATCCATGAACATACCTTGATTTGAAGCTTGGATGGCCTTAGGATCATGAGTTCTTCCTCTTCTCCTTCTTCCTTTCTCCATTTCCTTTTCCCTCTCCTATCTCTTATGGTGGACGAAAATATCATAAGGGAGGGAGAGAAGATTTTTATAAAAAGTCTTGACAAATCCTAGCCATTGATCTTATTTTGCAAGATTAGATCTTGGCCCTTGATTTTCAAATTAATCCTAGCCCTTGATCTTGGCTTCTTCATCAAGAAATCTTGCTAAATATCTTAGGCTTATGTCATCATGGTTAATTAACTTAACCATGGTTAACTTTCTTAATTACCTTGATTAAGCTTCTTAATCACCTTACTTAAAATCCTTTCTTTAATCCTAATATGTCCTTAATATTTTTACACATTTCCACACATATCCTCATGCCCCTACGGCAATATGATAGGGAGGAAAATCATACAAAAATCGTGCATAAATTCATCCAAAAATATTCCTCCACCTATCTTACTGGTTTACATCATAATAGGTACTTTCTCGGGTCCTGACTTACCTGATACCTCTGGGACATGGTTTAGCACATTTTTCATCTTCAAAATATATTCCCATACTCTTCTAATAACATTCATAGGGGAATCATACTTCTTTCTCATTTCCCCAAAATATTAATAATTAATATTCAATCAGAGTCGATTTTGCCGAATTCTTTCCTATCGGCTCGTAACTCTATTGATCTGTCTCTGGGTTTCATTCTTTCCCTTTCATCACAGGGTATTCCTCTAATTTTTCTCGGGTCCAAAGTCAAACCATAGACAGGAAATTTGACTTTCCCCGGATAGGGTATAAATAGGCTTTAAATTCAATTAAAGCTAGCCTTGTCAGTTTCTGGGGCTGGAAGTAATTTTATAATCTGTGTAAATTCCTCAACTACTGTTCCCTATTTTTTCTTGATTATTTGAGGCCGTCTCGTACCTTAAATAATTCAATTTGAGTTACTATCTCAAATTGCTCAAAAACCTAAAATGACTTTAGGGCATTTCCGTTATTTCTAGCCTTATATTGACTCTGGGATCCTATTCCCATTTTTCTGAAATTTTTCTGAAACATTTGGGCCATTTTCGATAACTTCGAACATTGATCGATGATTGAGCTCAAGATTTTAGTTTCTTTCCATATCATTATCCATGATTTTGTTATACTTTCTGGTCCTTTTTAATGAAATTTGTGCTTAATTTAGATTTATAGTTCTTACTTTAAGTTAGTGTCATTTTGAGGATTAAATTGTCATAATTGGTTGTTAATTGGATTCAATTGACTTCTAGGACAATTGATACTTCAATTTGTTACCTTTTCATTGTAGGACACTAAAGATTTGGGGCCAGAATTGAAGAACTCAAGGCAAAAGAAGCAGGAAAGGATCCTCTGCCAAAGTTCGCCACGGCCAACATCTTATTTTGTCGCGGCGAAAACTCATCCGTAAAGAAAGGGGCTCTCTGCCATGTTTCGCCGCGGCGAACCTCTCGAAGCAGCAAATCTCAGACCCGACCATTTCGGGAAATTTTGACCTACCCATGCCCAGAAACCAACCCATGCACGTAAGTTTCGGGTTAGAAACCCTATTTTGGGTATGATGAGAGCAGATGACCATTATTCAGCCACCACCAACGTATCTTTCATCCTCTTCTCTCATTTTCACCTCAGAAACCCTAATCCCATTTCCATTTCTTTCATCTGCTGCTGCCATGGCTGAAGAACAATACCTAGTTGGAGTTGGTTCAAGAGTTATGACTAGCTAAGCTTCTCAACTCTTGAATATGGTGGAAGGAGCATGAGTTCCAAGAGCTTCAAAGGGGAGTTAGCTTCATCTATGAGTTCTAGTTCTTTATTTATGAATTTCTAGGTCTAGGATTTGTAAATTTGAGCTGAACTATTTTGATTATGGTTGTAATCAATTCTGGATGATCATTTTGTGTATTGGATTAGTTAGTGATGAATTTGAGCTTCAATACATGTGGTTACATGTATGTTTATATGCAACTCTTTTGATACTCTCCTTCTTGCATGGTATTGTTTGGTTGTTGAGTTAATCTAGGCTTGCATTAAACCAAGTGCATTAATTAATCTTAATACACACACTAAGTGAGCTTAATAGGATCTTATGAGATAGGTGCCATTGATTAAGATCCTACACTTAAAGAGTTCTTTAAGGTTTCCATTTAGAAAACTTGGTGATTTCTACTCCCAAAATTATTTTGAACTATGATTGCTTCAAAGCTGTATTCAAGAGATTACATATCATTAACTTCACTTCATTACTACTATCTTAGAAAAATCCAAAAACATAGTAATTTAGATTTGAATTAATTGCATTTAGTTTTGGTATTTCATTAATGGCTAAAAACACCAAAAACCCCTTTTTCATTATTCTGCATAGCATTAATCTAACTTAGACATCTAATTTAGGCTCCCAAAAGAGAACGACCCGAGTTTGCACTACTGCATAGCTTGGATAAATTTTTGAGCGAGAACCTCTAAGCGAACGACAATTAAGGCTCTCTTTCAATCGACCAGAATTTTTATTATTCACAATTAGGTCCCTACTTGGCCTAGGAATTTTTTCGTTGCAATTTAGTCCCTCCTTAGGCCTAACCTTCAGAACCATCTCTTGCAAGTTTTTGGCATAACCTCTGGCCCTTAGTTGTTTCTAGTTCGTCATTCTTTAGTCCCCGAACACTATTGTTTTACACATTTGCCCTTGGAAAATCTCTTTTTTCTTCCGAGGGATATCCGGGACTTTCATTGCATTGGACTTAGTAATCATCCTTTCCTTGTGCTATTACTTGTATCTATGAGCCAAAATTTGGGATGTTACAGGTTATATACTATTTTGAATCTTCACAGACAAGCCATGGCAGTACTGGAAAAAGAGGTCTCTCAGAGGTTTGCTTATGTGGAGAAAGAGCTTAAGGAGCTCAAAGGGTTGGTCACCTCACTTTGTACCAATTTCTCGGCCCCTAGCATTCACTTTTGAAGATCTTCTTTCCCATCCACCCTCTCCTCCTCACACTGATCCTAAACCTTCATCTTTCTCTACTGTTCATGCTTTCACCTCTTTTGTCCCACCTTCTGTTTCCTAAACCATTCCTCCTACTACCTCACTTGCTATTATTCTAGTCACTCAACCTCAACCACTGCCTCCAATCTCTTAGGCCCTCTCTTCTATTTCCCAACTTCCTCTTCTTCCTATCCCTTTCACCTTACCTTTCTTTTCCTCTCTTGCTACTGACAAAAAAAGGGGAGAAGAATTCTCATGATTTAGATTAGATTTCATCTGTATTATTTTTTATTTCATCATTTTAATTTTGTTGTTTTTTTTTAAACTTCTGGTGTATTATGCATTTCAGTTTATATGAAGATTTATCAGCTCTTGGTTTATCAGTTTATGAATTATTTTCTGTTATAACTGCTGCTGAATTATGCTAAGTTTAAATGTCAGTTATTTCTTTTCTTATGTTTTATCATCATCAAAAAAAGGGAGAATGTTAGATTTAAGTGTTTTGATGATAACAAATTAAGTTTCTAAGTATCTCCAAATATTTGTTAAATCTATCAATCAAATGTTCGATCATTGGTTAATTGATCAAGTATCAAATAACTGTTAGCTATTCTTAAATCTATTACTGTTAAGCTTGATCGATAACGTGTTAGATAATTCAAATTCTATATATTGATCGATCATTGATAACACTGGTTGAATGTAAGTTGTTGCAGAAAATTATCAATCATTTAATCGATAATTTATTGTTCGATAAATTATTAGGAAAAAGCCATAAAACCTGTGTGGTATAACACAACTTTTATCAATCACCTGATCGATCAAGTGTTAATCGATGTGGACTCAGATAAATGGTATAGTTTCCCTGACTTATTTACTTTGCTAGATAGCTCTTATTATCAATAAATTAATCAATTATTCTTTTATCAAAAACCTAATCAAACTTTGTGTGTCAAAACAATTTTGGTTAATCAATAAAGTGTTTTGAGAAAGCATTCTGTATTATTTTGCAAAACAGGTTTCTTTCACAGTACATGATCGATCATCCATCATTGATAATATGATCGATCATCCTATTCTCTTTATCTTCTTTCCACATCACATGATCAATCAAAACCTTACTTTGGTATTTTCTAATTTCAACTATTCACATGCGTTTATTGATCACTGATTTGATTAAGTATTAATTGATTATTTAATCGATAATCAATTCATCTTTGTAGGTCACTGTTAAAATTTTCTTTGAACCTCTTTTCGATCACTTGTTCGATCAACACTTTATCGAAGAAGTGTTCGATCATCATAGCTTGGAAATGGATTTCACCCTTCTTAACTTAATTGATAATGTGATCGATTAAATGTTTTTTGATCATCTATTCGATCATTGCATCAGTTTATTTCTCAATAGCTCTTCATGATGATTTTTAAAACCTATTTTCTTTTTAATCTTTAAGCTTTTCTCAGCCTTCTTCATTCATATAATTCTCTTTTGAAAAGGTACGAAGGCAAACAAAACCTAAAAGAGATCAATCAAGCATACTTCACTTGCACAGTTCACTGTGTTCATATCTCATCATTTATCGATTATTTATTTGATCATCATATGATCCATAATCTATTCAATAAATACATATGTTATAATCTATTCTTCCTATAATTAATCGATAACTTGATCAATCAAAGGTTTATCGATCCAGTAAGTTTAGTTTACTTTCTAAGTATCTGGTGATTGATTCTGTGTTTTTCAACTGTTGTATCCAAGTCAAGAATCAACATTTCTTCTGATACTCACTCCAATTTCCTTGAAAAAGAAAATTTACTTATGTTAAAAGACTTATGCAGATTATGTAGCACAGCGGTTATTTTATAGCCCTTAACCTACTTTATCAAAAGCATTAATAGTGAACTAACGTTGTAACTTGTGAACACACACAAGTGATCTTCCAACAGCTAGAAGCTCTTTAGTCTCACAGATAACTGAAATACTCCAACTATAAAAGGCGCGAAGAGCATTGAATGAAGTACTAAATAGATGAGCTACTGTCTGTTGAAAATTTACTATTGTAATTAATACTCTGTTTTGCTGAATTTCATTGTTTATCATTCATATACTCTATGAGAGAATTTAACACACCTTTCATTACTCATTTTCTAAGAGTAACTCAAGAGTGTGAACTCTTCAGGAGATTGTAACCTTACGGGTAGTAAGGGGGAGTGATTGAGAGATTCAATTACTCACCTAAGGCACCAAGAGCCCATTTAATCTTGGATATATAGTGGAAATCTCAGAGGTGTTCTAAGGACTGGACATAGGTCAAGTGGTTGAGACCGAACCAGTATAAACTCCGTGTCTTCATTCTTTGGTGAAACCTTCCTAACGTATCTCCTCTGTTTTATTTGCCCAATTACTTTATTTAGTTAAATTTTTATACCTCACCCAATTCACTCTCCTCTTGGGTGAAGCTGCTACTAACAAACATGTCACAATAACATTTAAACATCATGTACCTAGCAATACACAAGCATACAACATCAAGCAATGACAATAGGTAAGTTCACTACCTTGTACTTCAAGCTGTCCTCTTGCTTTTTCTTTGACTCCTTTGACTTCCCAAGCATGAAAGTTTTCGGTCAACATTATCAAACATCCTCTTGGATGTTCCAATGTCACACCTTACTTATATAATATCTTAGAATCCATTTAGAATCCTTTTTGACCACATTGAATGGTCTTGAGCTCAAAATCTCCTTCAGGACGTTACTTTTCCGAAATTATTGTTCACTGTGCAAATTTTAGATTACAGGTCCAACTTTGAAAAATCATAACTAATTCTACAAAAATCATATGGAGGTGTTTCAAAATTTTACGAAAAACTCTTCCAATGCTCTTTAAGGAAAAAATATCCAATTGTACTTATCCTTGCCCAATTCATATAGTTTATTGCATAACGATTACTGTTTCTTTGGTAAAATGTGGACTTTTCAGATTCTGTGCCTAAACTTTGGAAATTCATATCTCCTTGTATACACATCCAAAAGAGGTGATTTACCTCTCATTTTAAGGCTTGCTATATGTACTATGAGTCTACCAAAACTCGTGACTTAACTCATTCGTTTGATAGGTCAAACTGAAGCCCAAAACTAACTGCTATAGGACCTACATTTTGTCCCTTAACTAACTTTTGCATTAATTCTTTTAATTTCTTTAACATGCACAACATGGGCTTACTCTTTCCCATTCATACTCATGCACTTTTATTCATGCCATAAACATTATAAATACACACATTGAATTGATGGCATTCATAACATAAATTTACAACATAGGAGAATTATACATTGAACATAATCTCAATCATTAATGTCAATACTTGTCCGCTTTCTTCTCCTTGCTTATCATGCCAATATTGCCCATTGATGATTGACCTAAATGGTTGGTTAGGGAGGAGTGAGATTCGAGGGAATCTCAGTAGCAAACAATACCATATTAATCATGCTAGATGGATGCTAATGCACTACACGTAACTTGTTTATTCTCTTGTTAATTAGTGACATATTAGCATGCTCAAAGCTAACTTCTTGATGCATGTACATGGAGACATAGTCTACTCATTATGAATAGCAACTACAGCAGCTAAATCATGTTACAATAACATTCAATAACATGTACACGGCAACACACATGCATACAACATCAATCAATGACAATAGGTAAGTTCACTACCTTGCACCTCAAGCTTTCCTCTTACTTTTCCTTTGACTCCCTTGACTTTTCAGCCATGTGGGTATTTGGTCAACATCACCAAACATCCTCTTGGATGTTCCAAAGGTCCTAAACATAGTCACATTAATCATACAATCCATTAGGACCTCTAGATTACATAAAGTTCAAGACTAGCTCTCTTGAACCTCAACCCTTTCTCTTACTTTTGGGGTTTCCTTTCTAGCTTTCCTAATGTAAATCTCATCATTTTCCATCCTTAATATCTATTTCTTGTCAATTAGGACCACTTTAGATGGCCTTAGATTCAAGAAGATCAAATCTGGTAATTTTGGTTCGCGGGTACTGTTCACGTAGAAACTCCAGAATTTTTGCTCAACTTTGAAAATTCATAATTAATTCTAAAAAATCAAAATTGAGTGGTTCTAAGTCTCATTGAAAGATACTTAAGTTACATTTAAAGGAAAAATAGTTTCAGGAACCAATTCTATGATGAACAGTACCGTAATTGTACGAAACTCCACACTCTTCCAAAAGTTCAACACTGTTTCCAGATTTCAAACCCTAACTTTGAAAAATCACCATAAATTATACACATATCCAAATGAAGTGTTATACCCATGGATTTAAAGCTTACAGAGTGTACTTTAAGCATGCCAAATTTCAGAATCAGATACAAAGAGTAACTTATTCAAAATAGACATCAATCATCACATAATTCTTCCAATTTCCACATAGATCCACTTGAAACAACCTTTAATCAATGTGTTCTAACCAAGTTTAACATCAAAATCATCCTCCCTTAACTCTTATTAATTTTGGCCAGCACCTTGCCCTAAGGGAAACCAAACTTTTCAACCATAAAAAACAAAGATTCAAAGCAAGAAACAAGAGGAAACAACTTACTAACCTTAGATCTAAACTTAGTTGATCAAAGTAGGTGTCTTCCTCTTGATTTAAGCTTCAAGAATCAAAATTGCAAGAGTTTCCCCTAGTATTCTTCAGCTTGGCCAAAAATGTGAAGGAGGGAGGGTCTATTTATAGCCAAAAATTTGGCTTGAATGGACCAAAATGCCCTTGGTAGCTAGAAGGAGGAGTAAGGGCAATCTTGGAAGTTTAAGTGGACTTTTGCATCATCATTGCATCACTTTCTCACATCATGCTTACCTCATTCTTCTAGAAGATGCCAAGTGTCACAAATGTGGTGGAGGAGAAGGGAGATTAGATCCTAGCCGTTGGATCAAAACTTAATCCTTAAGTTTCCTCCGAATTTACTTGGCCCACGTTTCTCTAACTTTCTTTATGGCCTTCCGAAACTCCAAAAATTCCTCTGTATACTCCATAAATTCTCTTTAATTCTCAAGAATATCTATGAATTTTCTTAGGCCACAACACTCCCTTTAAGCCTTGCACAAAATTCATTTACTAAAATGCCCTTTTATCGGCATAATCGGCTCTTTAATTTATTAAAGCCACTCCACTGGCCTTTTGGTTGTGGGACCAATTTTATAAATTATTACAACCTTTCAACCATTTAACCTCATTTTTTTATACATTTTTGAGGTCTCTTGCTATTTTAAATAATTACCTCAAACAATGTACTTTTTACTGGCCATAACCTTATAAATTCCATTTAAGCTACCTCAGGGGTATTTTTATCTTTTCTCTTCACAGAAGAGCCTTAGAATATTATTTCTCATTTTTTGGAATTTTCTTGAAATTCTCTGTGTACTCTTCTATTTTTACTCCTGTTGGTCATAACTTTCTGAATTTACGGTTTAGTCCCTGCTTGGACTTAACTTCATATAATCCTCTCTTTGAGGTTTCTAACTTAACCTTTAGCCTGTATCTAGCCTCTTTTCTCTCTCTGGAACTTTGAGACTTTATTGGAGCCTCTAACTTGATTATACTTGAGCCCCTAAAAACTTTCACTTTGCAGTTTAGTCCCTGAAACTGCTTTGACTTCCTTTTTCATCTTTGGGACTTCTGCTCAAAAGAAGTCTAGTAACCTATCCAATTCAGGCTATTTCTGGTACTTCTAGGCTTAAAAGTTTGGTTGTTACATCCAAGGTCCTAAACACAGCCATAAGGTTCACATAACTCATTAGGACTAAGAAATCACACAATGGTCAAGACTTGCTCTGTTAAACCTCAACCCTTTCTCTTGATTTTAGGGTTTTTTTCTTCTAGCTTTTCTAACATAAATCTCATTATTTTCTATCCTTAAGGTCCATTTCTTGTCAATTGGGACCATTTTAGATGGTCTTAGATTCAAGAAGATCAAATCTGAAAAATTTTCTTCAGAGGTACTGTTCACACGGAAATTCCAAAATTTTTACTCAATTTTGAAAATTTGTGATTAATTCCAAAAAAATTGAAATTGAGTGGTTCTAAGTCCTGATAAAAGCTCCTTAAGTTCTCTCTAAAGGAAAAATGGTTTCAGGAACCAAGTCAGTCCTAAACGGTACCAAAATTTTATGGAAATTTCCTACTGCTCCAGTGGTCAAAACTGTTTCATATTTTAAGCCTTAACTTTGAAAAATCACCATAAATCATACACATATCCAAATGAAGTGTTCTACCTATGGATTTAAATCTTAGAGAGTGTAATTTAATCATGCCAAATTCCAAAGTTAGATACAAATAGTAACTTAATCGAAATAGGCATCAAGACAGGTACTAGAATCATCACATACCTTGATTTGAAGCCTGAATCTTATTCCTTCTTCTTGGCCTTCACCCCCATGTTTTCTATCTAATTTTTGGTAGAGTTTCCCCTCTATAAAAGCTTGCTAAAATTCTCTTCCAGGGGGTATTTATAGCCAAAACTTTGCCTTGAATGGACCATTATGCCCTTAAAAGCTAGTCAAAATTGTAAGGGTAAACTTGGAACTTTAAGTGCACTTTTACATCATCCATACTCACCTTCTTACATCATCCCTTATATCATCCTTCTAGAAGAGTTAGGTGTCATAATTCTAATGGAGAGGAAGGAAGAATGAGTCTTGATCATTGAATCAAAACTAAATCTCTATGTTTCCTTCCAATTTACTTGACTCACATTTATTCACCTTTCTTAGTGGCTTTCTGGAGCTCAGAAAATTCTTCTGCCTACTCCATAAATTTCTTTTATTTTTAGAGAAAATATATGAATTTTCCCAAGCCATAACTCATCCAGTAGGCCCTACTTAAAAATCATTACTTAAAATGCCCTTTTTGCGACATAATCGGGCTTTATATTTTATTAAAGCCATTCTGCTAATCTTCTGAAAGCAAGACTAATTTTATAAATTTACATAGCCTTTAAGCTTCCTAACTCATTTTTAAGTACATTTTTGAGGTCTCTTGTTATTTCAAATAATTACCTCAAATGGTGTACTTTTTACCGGTCACAATCTTATAAATTCCATTTAAGTTGTCTCAAGGGTATTTTCGTCGTTTCTCTTCACAAAAGAGTTTTAGAATATTATTTTCTATTTTATGGGATTTCTCTGGAATTTTTTGTATGCTTTCCATTTTTACCCCTATTGGCCTGTACCTTTTTGAATTTACAATTTTACCCTTACTTGGACTCAACCTCATAAAACATCTCTATGAGGCTCTAGCTTAATCTTTGGCTTGTATCTAGCCTCTTTTATCTTTCTAGGCCCTTGAGACTTTACTGAAACTTCTAACTTTGATTACACTTTAGCCTCTGAAAACTTTCACTTTGCAATTTTGTCCCTATTCTCGTTCTGGCTTCCTTTCACA
Source organism: Neltuma alba (assembly GCF_004799145.2). Lineage (NCBI taxonomy): Eukaryota > Viridiplantae > Streptophyta > Magnoliopsida > Fabales > Fabaceae > Neltuma > Neltuma alba. Next base: position 255,105 of record NW_021635149.1, read on the forward strand.
TCTTTGGGGCTTCTGCTTAAAGGTGTTTAGTAGCCTACCTTTTTATGCTACTTTTATGGGCTTCTGGGCCTAAAATTTAGGATGTGACAATTCTGTAGGTTTTTTCTACACAATTTTCCAGGTAGAATACATATTTCAACCTAGATTCTTTAAAACCGAACTCCTTCCCTTCTAATTCAGTTTGGCCAAATGGTCCTTTAGGGTTCTAAAAATTCCATTTGCAATTTCAATGCTTTCAAACACATGTTCTTCACATATCCCTACACAAATTCACCTTGTAAATCAATTGAAAGCATCAAAACAACAAAAATCAAACCCTAGGGCAGCCTATTCCTTTTCATTGAATAGCATCCTAAATGTGCACAACTTGATATCTTTCAAACAATAAAGTTTAATCATCATCAAACAATCATTTCCTGTCCTTTAATCCATATAACAACTTAATATCAATCATAAGCCATCACGAGACAATTCATGAAGCATCAACCTTTAGGATTTCTAACCATTAAACTCAACCAAAACTAAGTTTAAAACCATCAATCCATAGGAAATCAAATACTAGATAAAGTAGCCATGCTTTTACCTTAATTAGTGGCTTGGAATCACTTGACTTCACCTTGTTCTTTCTCTCCTCCTTCTCTTCTCCCTTTGGCTGAAACCATTATGCCTCTCAAGATCTCAAACTGGTCGAAAAGAGTGGCTTGCGAGGAGAGGAGATGATATTTATAAAACCACCTGAAGCCTTGATTATGTGGTAACTTAATTTACCATTGATTTTTTACTATAGGACACTTGGTTCCATCTCTTCTCATCTTCCTCTTCAAGCGCACCATTTGTCCCTCTTAGGTGTCCATTTAATTGAATGAAGGTGCCACCTCATGGGACACATAAGCTACAATATGTAAAAATTCAAATATTTTATTCAAAATTCCAGTCTTCCAATTCTATCACTACATATAATTTTTAGCTTCAAATAATTTAAAGCTAACCTTTACATCCCTAAAGGTTAGGAACAATTTTTAAAATTCATAATAACCCTTCAAATAAAATATGAGAAAGTTAGGGAAACCTATCCTCATCAAAAGGAAGTTATTAGCATAAGGAAATGAATTTTTGGAGACAGGGAATTTAACAGGTTTTGAGAAAAATTTAACTAATATCGTGGAATTATTGAGGCTCCTGTATATTTTAAATAATTCAATTTGGCCAATTTTCCTTTAATTAGCTAAAATTCCAAGAAAATACAGAAATTTCCAAAATAAATTATTTCCATCTTATTTTCATCTTTCAGGCCTCAAATGCTGTTCTATATCCTTTATTTAATAATTTTATGGGAATTTTCTAGAATCTCAAGTCTACATTCCCACTCTATTCAATATTGACCAGATATTTTAAAAATGACAGTTCGGTCCTGGTCTGGTTTTAGTTCAAAAGTTGTGCCGTCTATCTATTAGCTACCCTACTTAACCCTCTATTTTATATTCCTTATTTTTAGGGTTAAAATTAACAAGATGTGACATTTCCTGCCCTTTAAAATAAATTTTGTCCTCAAAACTTAAAAGTGTACCTTACTAGAACAGTTCTAGATACTTGTTTTTGAACTCAGTCTTCCTTTTCACATGTTACTTCTTTCTGTCATATTCTTCCAAATCACCTTTACCAGCAAAATCATCTTATTCCTTAATTGCTTTACTTTTTGATCCATGATCTATTCTGGCCATACTTCAAATGATAAGTTATCTTGTAGTACAATATCATCATATTCTATGACATGTGCGGGATCTAGATATTATTTCTTCAGTTGAGAAACATGGAAGAAGTCATGTATCTGACTAAGATTAGGGGGTAAGGCTAGTTTGTAAGCTATTGGCCCAACTTTAGACAAAATTTGGAAGGATCTAATGTAGTTTGGTGTTAATTTTCTTACCTTTAGGGTTCACCTATACCTGTTGTCAGAGATACTTTTAGAAATATATGGTCTCCAACAACAAATTCCAACTGCTTTCTTCTTAAATATGTGTAGCTTTTCTATCTGCTTTGTGCTGTTAATAATCTTTGTCTAATTATCTTTATCTGTTTTGAGGTTTGATCCACTATTTCTGGACTATAAACTTTTCTTTAACTTAGCTCGGTCCAACACAGTGGTAATCAGAACTTTCTACCATACAAAGCTTCATACAAAACCATTTGTATGCTGGAATGATAACTGTTATTATAGGCAAGTTTTGCCAACAGTAAGCATTCATCCTAGTTTCCTTTAAAATTTAGGGCATATGCTCCTAGCATATCCTCCAGTGTCTGGATGGTCCGTTCTGTTTGTCTATCACTTTCCTAATGGTATGTTGTACTAAATTTTAAGGTCATACCTATTGCCCCATGTAGGGCCTTCGAAAATTGAGATATAAATTGTGGGTCTCAGTCAAATACAATATTTTCTGGTACTCCATGCAAACATACAATCTCTTTAATATATAACCTTGCTAACTTTTTTGGTGAGTATGTAACTTTCATAGCCAAGAAATAGGCAGATTTTGTTAACTGGTCTATAATGACCCATATTACGTTGTATCCTGATAACGTATGAGGCAGTCCTACTATAAAATCCATGGAAATACTATCCCACTTCCACTCAGGGATATCGAGCGGTTATAGGGATCCTAACGGTTTCTGATGCTCTATCTTGACCTTTTGGCAAGTAAGGCATCCTGATACATACTGAGTAATATCCCTTTTCATACCAGGCCTTCAAAATAGTTTCTTAACATCATGATACATTTTAGTCATACCTGGATGAATCATGTATTTATTGTTATGTGCCTCACTTAAAAGTTGTTCTTGAAGATTATTCACTAAAGGGACATATATCCTCCCTCTAAACTTAAGAAAGCCCTCTGCAGAGATCTTAAAGTCTTTCTTTTCCCCTCTTAACACTTTGGCTTTGTAATCATCTGTTATCTGGTCCCTGTTCTGTGCTTCAGAAATTTGTTCTATTAGCAAGATTTTCATTTCAAAATCCCCCATGGATTTAAAGCTTACAGAGTATACTTTAAGCATGCCAAATTTCAGAATCTGATACGTACAGTAACTAATTCGAAATAGGCATAAAATCATCACATAATTCTTCCAATTTCCACATAGATCCACTTGAAACAACCTTTAATCAATGTGTTCTAACCAAGTTTAACATCAAAATCATCCTCCCTTAACTCTTATGAATTTTGGCCAGCACCTTGCCCTAAGGGAAACCAAACTTTTCAACCATAAAAAGCAAAGATTCAAAGCAAGAAACAAGAGGAAACAACTTACTAACCTTAGATCTAAACTTGGTTGATTAAAGTAGGTGTCTTCCTCTTGATTTAAGCTTCAAGAATCAAAATTGCAAGAGTTTCCCCTAGTGTTCTTCAGCTTGGCCAAAAATGTGAAGGAGGGAGGGTCTATTTATAGCCAAAAATTTGGCTTGAATGGACCAAAATGCCCTTGGTAGCTAGAAGGAGGAGTAAGGGCGATCTTGGAAGTTTAAGTGGACTTTTGCATCATCATTGCATCACTTTCTCACATCATGCTTACCTCATTCTTCTAGAAGATGCCAAGTGTCATAAATGTGGTGGAGGAGAAGGGAGATTAGATCCTAGTCGTTGGATCAAACTTGTTTCATAAGTTTCCTCCGAATTTACTTGGTTAACGTTTCTCCGGCTTTCTTTATGACCTTCCGGAGCTCAAAAAAAATTTTCTGTCTACTCCATAAATTCCATTTAATTCTAAAGAATATCTATGATTTTTCTTAGGCCATAACACTTCCTTTAAGCCTTGCGTAAAAATTCATTTACTAAAATACCCTTTTATTGGCAAAACCGGTTGTTTAATTTATTAAAGCCACTCCACTGGCCTTTTGGTTACGAGACTAATTTTATAAATTAGTACAACCTTTCAACCATTTAATCTCGTTTTTGTATACATTTTTGAGGTCTCTTGCTATTTTAAATAATTACGTTAAACGGTATACTTTTTACCGGCCATAACATCATAAATTCCATTTAAGATGCCTCGGGGGTATTTTCATCTTTTCTCTTCACAGAAGAGCCTTAGAATATTATTTCTCATTTTCTGGGATTTTCTTGGAATTCTCTGTATACTCTTCCATTTTTACCCCTGTTGGTCATAACTTTCTGAATTTACGGTTTAGTCCTTGCTTGGACTTAGCTTCATATAATCCTGTCTTTGAGGTTTCTAACTTAACCTTTGGCCTGTATCTAGCCTCTTTTCTCTCTCTGGGCCTTTGAGACTTTACTGGAGCTTCTAACTTGATTATACTTGAGCCCCTGAAAACTTTCACTTTACAGTTTAGTCCCGGAAACTGCTTTGACTTCCTTTCTCATCTTTGGGACTTCTGCTCAAAAGAAGTCTAGTAACCTATCCAATTCAGGCTATTTCTGGTACTTCTAGGCCTAAAAGTTTGGATGTTACACTTGCACTATGTAACATCCAAAAATATATATATTTAGATTTTAGTTTATTAAAATGAGATTAATTAATTATCATTGAAGCTAATCTTAATTACGGGTAGACTACTAATTAATAAATAATAGTTAAATAATAATTAATATATATTTAAAATATATATAGATAATATAATATATAAAATATATATATATTAACAGTGGGTGGCACGCGGCCACCCACTGTTTATTTTAGGGGAGAGGAGTTAATCCCCGGTGGGCCGTGACCCACCTTAAAAAAAAAAAACACTAAGGGTTTGAATAAGGGGTCACGTGACCCAATAATTGAATCATTTTGTCCCTTCTTCCGTCCAGTAGCCTTCGTGCTGTTTCGTCTTCGTTGTTCCTCTGGTTTGCTGCGACAGTGAGTGAGCGTGAGAGGTAGTTTGAGTGTGTGAGAAAGGAAGGACTCTACTTTGGTACATATAAGATATTTAGGTAAGCTATTTTCATCCTACTATTTTTTATTCAGCTTTTTCTTTTTATTTCTGTAAGTTTATGTCAGAAAATAAAGTTTATTAGGGCTTGCTAGATTTTTAATTTTTAAGGTTTCTAATTTAGTATTAGGATATTAATGGAGCTTATGTGGTTAGAATAAAAGTCTTATGACTCAGATTTTAGTTGGATGGTTGATTTGAGACAATATAAGTTAGGGTTTAGTTGGGAAATTGTGATTTGTATTAATGATGATATTAATTTCAAAATTTATCTCTTAGTTGAGTTCATTTGAGGTTATATTAAGGATCCAGTGCTTAAACTTTGAGGATTGTTGAAATAGTAATGTTGATGATTCTTGGAGAGACTTTAAGTAGTGGAAGTTGGGTGTTTGGAGGAAATTGAGGAAAATATTATAAGTTATTGATTCTAATGAATGGGAAATGATTAATGGAAGAAGGGAATAGGATTTTAATAATGATTGGAGGCATAGTTGACATATGGTTATTTTCTAAGACTTAAAGTAAGCACTTTTTGGAGATTTTTAGAGGATTTGAAGGGATTATTCTTATTAATAATGTGAATGAGAGAAATAGAGTTGGGAAGTACTAGAAATTGTCACTTGGAAGAATAGATGAATTATTATTTTTCCTAAGGATAAATTTTTTAGATAAGCCAATTATGGGGATTGAGTTAATAAACTATTTTAATGCTATATTAATTAGTCTTTTATATTAATATATGTTTATCAATTTATTATTGTAGAGTGAGCTTGGTCTGGGCTTTTGGGTCTTTAATCCTCCTACTTTTAGTTCTTGTGTCAAGAACTTGAGGTAACCACTTTCTAATTTACCTTGTATGCTTGTTGATGTGATTATAAGCATGTGTTGATATTATAAATGTTCTCAATATGTGTTATGGTGGTTTTTGTATGAAAAGTAATTTATATATCTATATCAAGATTTATGTTTTGATAAATTTATTAGTTAAGTGGGCATGAATTATTTCATCTTATGAATATCTTGTTGATGTTGAACAAATTTGATTATTGAATCTGAGAATACTTTATGGATATGAAATTGTGTGGAATTGGATGGTTGGATTATGCTGTGTTGGTTGTGTTGAAATGTAGTTGTGGAAGGTCTGATTATTTATACCACATGGTATAGCCGCCACTTGGCGCCCAGTGGTTGGCATTAACATTCTTAGGGCCCTCGGTATCACCCTTCCTTTGGCCGGGTCAAGGGTCAGCTCAAGGGACATGACACCTTTCCATATTCCAAGGAAAGGGAACCCATGGTCCAATATGAGCTCTGTGACTTTTGGCCGAGTTACACCTCATTATTGGAGAGCTTGGTGCAGTCTTGTAAAAGAGACGAATCCTGTAATGTGTGAATAGCCCATGGGCTCTGTCAGAGGTTACAAGGAGGTTATAAGGATGGTTGATGAAGTTCTGTGCATGCAAATTACTTTTGAATTATTATATATTGTTTTCTGTAAGGATATTTATCCTATATGTTATTTGAAATTGTACTTTGCCCGCTTAGCTATCTTGTAATCACTCCCTGGATACTTGTTGAATTGGAATTGTGGTTACTGGGTCAATTTGACTCACCCCGTGGTTATTTAACATTTTTTAGGTGAGGGTTCAAGTGTTGGTCCCAAGGGGAAGGTGTCTGAGGCTTGAGTTTTCCTTTCCACTCTGTATAGCCTCTATTTTTTGATATACATGATTTGACTGATGTATATTGCCAAACTTTAGGGCCTTTTTGTTTTAGTTAACATTATCATAGCCTTTCCGCTGCATTCTAGACTTGTACTATTGGGCTTTTTAGACAAATGTGATTGTTATTTTGATTGCACTTGATAATGGGCAGTAGTGGTAGTTGTTTAGGTGGACTTTAAATGCCCTAGCCCATTTACAATTGGTCTTAATTGTATTTGAGATTCCAAAGTATTGCTGATGGATTTGATATATACATGAAAAATCAAATGTTGATCATTTCTTATTTGATTAACTATCCTTACTATTTTAGAACAGTAGCTACTACTCTGTTAAAGATTTGGATTATTATTGACTATGGTAGATTTCTATTTGATTAGGTTTGTCCTTCCTACCATGGTTAGCCTTTGTAAAGTAATTATCGTCTTGAAAATGTTTATTTACCATGAATTACGGGGGTTGTTACACACTACCTTTTGACTAAATGCATCCGCTACCATATTTGCTTTTTCTGGATGATTCTTTATTTGATAAGCATAGTCTTTAAGCATCTTCATCCACCTTATCTGTCTCATATTTAATTCATTTTAGTCCTACTAGTACTTGAGACTATTGTGATCATAGTATAGTTCTATAGTTGCCCTATATAGGTAATGCCTCCAGATCTTCAAGGCATACACTATTGCTACTAGCTCGAGGTCATGTGTGGGGTAGTTTCCTTCATGTGATTTCAACTAACGTGAGGCATAATCAACTACTCTCCCTTGCTACATTAACATGTATCCCAATCCATATTTACTTGCATTAGTATACACTACATACAGTAGTTTTGGATGAGGAATGATTAACACGGGAGTAGTGTAACACCTCATGTTTAAATCAATTAAATTTCCTTGCAGAAGCATTTGGAATCACTTTTGAAGGCTACAATTGATAAAAAGTCAAGTTTGAAAATTTTCATTTACGGCTTACTATTCATTGTCACCTTAAAATGTGATAAACTTCAAAAATTCATAACTAATTGTAGAAAAATTGAAATTGAGTGATTCCAAGTTCTACTGAAAGCTCTTTGGATAAAATTTTGAGGAAAAATAGTTTCTGAACTGATTGCCTTGAAATTCGAGCTCAATTTCCTTTGAAAAAGTTACTGTTCATTTGGTCATTTTCGGATTTTACTGTATTTTTGTCTAACTTTGGAAAGGCATAACTTTCTGCTCGGTTATCGGAATTGGGCAAACTATCCCTCATTTTAAAGAGAAACATTAGATCTATTTTCTTGCCAAATCTTATGGCCTAACTCACTTGTTTGATAGGTTAAACTGGAGCTATAAACTCATTGCTCCAGGACTTACATTTTATCCCTTAACATCTCTTTAATTCTTTTTATTTCTTTGGCATACATAACATGGACTTACTCTTTCCCGTTCATGCTCATACACTTTCATTCATGCCATAAATATTATGATTAAATACATGGCATCATTGGCATCCATAACATAGTTTACAAAATAGGAGAATTATACATTCATCAACAGTCTCATCCATTAACAAGAATAATTCTCCGCTTACTTCTTCTTGCTTCTCATGCCATTATTCCCATTGTTGATTGACCTAAATGGTTGGTTAGGGAGGGGTGAGATTCGGGAGAATCTCAGTAGCAAACACTACCCATAAGCATGCAAGACATAATGCACATGCATGACATGTTATAACATTAACACATGAATGCCATGGAAAGTAAGCTAAAGCATTTCATGCTTCCATAACATATTGCCAAGGCAAAACATAACATAAACTTGCAAACATAACTTTGCAAACATTTCATCATAGCTTAGTCACATCATGGTAACACAATCACATCATGCAAGCATACATATCAAGCACACAGTATAGGTAAGTTCACTACCTTGCACCTCAAGCTTTCCTCTCACTTTTCCTTTGACTCCCTTAACTTTCCAACCATGTGGGCATTTGTTCAACATCACCAAACATCCTCTTGGATGTTCCAAAGGTCCTAAACATAACCATAATGATCATACAATCCATTAGGACCATTAGATGACATAAAGTTCAAGACTAGCTTTCTTGAACCTCAACCCTTTCTCTTAGTCTTAGGATTTTCTTTCTAACTTTTATAATATAAATCTTATCATTTCCCATCCTTAAGATCCATTTCTTGTCAATTAAGACCACTTTAGATGGCCTTAGATTCAAGAATACCAAATCTGGAAATTTTGGTTCTCGGGTACTGTTCATGCAGAATTTCCAGAATTTTTGCTCAATTTTGAAAATTCATAATTAATTCTAGAAAAATCCAAATTGAGTGGTTCCAAGTCTCACTGAAAGCTCCTTAAGTTAAATTTACATGAAAATTAGTTTCAGGAACCAATTCTACACCGAACAGCACCAGAATTGTACGGAAATCGAAACTCTTCCAAAAGTTCAATACTGTTTCCAGATTTCAAACCCTAACTTTGAAAAATCACCATAAATCGTACACATATCCAAATGAAGTGTTCTACCTATGGATTTAAAGCTCACAGAGTGTATGTTAAGCATACAAAATTTCAGAATCAGATACACACAGTAACTAATCCGAAATAGGCATAAAATCAGGTGCTATAACCACCACATACCGTGTTTTAGAGTTTGATCTGGCTTGGAACCACTTGGCCTATCTTTCTCCCTCTTCTTTCTCTCTCTAGAAACCATTTTGTAAGAGCTTCCCCATGGATTCCTTATACTTGGACGAAATGGTAGGGAGGGGAGGGGGTATTTATAGAAAAACAGACCAAATCTGGACCGTTGATCTTAAAAATACGTGGCTCGATCTGGACCGTCCATTTTCTCTTTTGATCTTACAGTGACAAGTGTCCTATGACATCATGTTTACCTCATCATGATGACATCATGCTTACATCATCAAGCCACATGTCTTTAATCCAACCGCACATGTGTCTTGCATCCGACCGTACATGTGTCTTCTATCTAGCCGTACACGTAATATTTTCTTTTTCTCATCTAACCGTATACTTGTCACTTTCATGTCCTTTCATCATTTATGGCATTAAGATAGGGAGAAAATAAATGGAAAATTCGTGCAAAAATATTTTCTTAATTATTTCTCCACCTATCAAGCCAATCTTGCACTGTAACGGATATTTTTCGGGTCCTGACTTACCCTGTACCACCAGGACATGTTCTGACACTATTTTCTCATCTTAATAAGTACATATATGGTGCAACCTTAGAGGAGCAGAGGGAAAAATAATTAGCTCTACTGATAGGCTACTTAACCTTTTTGAGTCATGCAGTAGAGATTTCACTATAACGGGTAGACAAAAGACTGTCTAAAATATCCCCGTACTGCGTTCTGATTTTTATGCTGTCCATAAATATCTTTTGGTGACTCAGCATGATGACTCGTAGGTGTCATGATTACGCTTGGTGACTCAGCATGATGACTCGTTGGTGTCATGATTACGCTTGATGACTCAGCATGCTGACTCAGCATCGTCATGATGGCTCTTAGATATTTTCTTTGGTTTTGTCTCCTATTTAGGGGACAAAATTATTTAATATTTGACTGGAGCATTTTATTCAATCCAGAGCTCCAAAAATTCATCCAAAAATATCATAAAATTCCTCATATTCTAAAGAAAATCTGTGAATTTTCTCAGGTCACAACTCAACCTGTAGCCCCACTTAAAAATCATTCTTTAAAATGCCCTTTTTCGGCACAACTGGATTTTAAGTATTCTTAAAGCCATTTTGCTAGTCTTCTGGGGATGAGACTAATTTTATAATTTTCTATAGTCTCTTAGAACATACATCCCTATTTTACCATAATTTTCTGAGGTTTCCTTATGACTCAAACAATTAAATCTACCTCTACATCTCAAATTGAGCCATAAACTTATAAATTCCTTTTAAGTTACCTCAGGGGTATTTTCATCATCTCTCTTCACAAAAGAGCCTTAGAATATTATTTTCCATTTTCTGAGATTTTCTTAGAATTTTCTAAGTACTTTTCATTTTTACCCCTGATGGCCGTAACTTTCTGAATTTACGGTTTTACCCCTGCTTAGACTCAACCTCATAAAACAATCTCTTTGAGGCTTCTAACTTAACCTTTGGTCTGTATATAGCCTCTTTTCTCTTTCTGGGCCTTTGAGACTTTACTGGAGCCTCTAACTTTGATTACCCTTTAGCCCCTTAAAACATTCACTTTGCAGTTTAGTCCCTAAAACTGCTTTAACTTTCTTTCTCATCTTTAAGACCTCTACTAAAAAGGGGTCTAGTAGCCTATCTTATTCAGGCTATTTCTAGTACTTCAGGGCCCAAAAATCGAGATGTTACAAGTAGAAGTCAGCTTTTGTATCAATTCTCGGAAACTCGCCTCAGATTTCTCATCCTACAAAAATTGCTGATTCTTTCTCATAAGCTTGATCAGCGAATAGGTAATTTGAGCAAAGTCTCAGATGAACCACCGGTAATATCCTACTAGACCTAGGAAGCTTTTGATGTCCATTACTGTCTTATGCTGTTTCCAGTTTAATACTCCTCTACTTTGCTAGGATCCATGGCCACTCTATTCCAGGTAATCACATGTCCTAGAAATTTTACCTCTTCTAGCCAAAACTCACATTTACTGAGCTTAGCATACAACCGCTTTTCTCTAAGTGTACCCAACACTACTCTCAAATACTGCTTATGTCCCTCCAGGGATTTAGAATAAATAAAAATATCATTAATAAAAACCACCACAAAGCGATCCAAATACAGTTAAAAAATCTTATTCATATAGTTCATGAATATTATAAGCATGTTTATCAATCCAAACAACATTACTAGAAATTCATAATGCCCACAACAAGTTTTGAATGCAGTCTTCAGAATATCTTCTCCCTTACTCCTTAGCTGATAATTCCTAATCTTAAATCGATCTTAGAAAAACATCATAGCACCAACCAATTAATCCAATAAATCATCAATCGAAGGAGAGGGTACTTGTTCTTAACAATTACCTTGTTTAACACCCAGTAATCAATACATAGTCTCAAACCTGCCATCTTTCTTTTTGACAAATAGTACGAAAGCACCCCGTGAGGGTACACTAGGTCTGATAAAACCCTTCTCTAATAATTCTTCTATTTGCTTCTTTAACTCTTCCATTTTGCTAGGAGCTATTAAGATCGGTTCAGTCCTGGGCACTAAATCAATTGTAAATTCTACTTCTCTCTTCGGTGGAAGTCTACTAATCTCTTTTGTAAATACCTCCAGAAAATATTTTACTATTGGTATTTTCTTTATCCCCTCTTCTATTTCTGCCTGCACTGAGAAAAACACCATGTACCCTTAGCAACCTTGTCTCAAATATTTCTTTACCTAGGCCTCATTTATAAAGTTTAATTTCATCTCTAGGCAAGAGACAAGTTTCTTGGGAGGAAGGATTAAGGTTTTGTTTTTATAATTAAGGAGCGCACCATTAGACGACAACTAGTTTAGGCCAATTATCATATCAATATCACAAAATGACATACACATCAGGTCAAGAACAGTACAACAATATGCATACTAGATAGCACAATTTAAACACATACTAGAGGTTACCACTCTAGCGCTAGTGGGAGTAAAAACACATAAATCATATAGCAATGTATCAACAGTAAGGCCTAATCACTCAATACGCTCATACAATATAAATGAATGGCTTATGTCTGAATCAAACATTGCATATACTATGTAATAATTTATACTAATCATATCTTGGATCATTTCGGTCAACTTATGAGCCTCCGCCTGAGTAAGGGTGATGCCTTGAGTTTATGGCCTAGAACTGTTGATACCTTATAAACTCTCTCTCATAAAATGTCCGAGCTTCTGCAACGGAAGAACAAGTTTTGACCTATTATGCACGACCGGTCTTAATGGTTTCTTCCACATATTTCATAAATCTTGGCCTATCTAAAAATGTTAGGTCCTCCTCGATGTATTCCCTTCTTGGGTTTCTTATTAAAATTAAACTTTATTTTCTTCCTATTATTATAGGAAGTTCCCTCAATCATCGTCCATATCGAAGGTCTCTCAGTCCTTGGAGTCACCTTGGTACAACTGTAGTGGTTTTGGCTACTCTTGGTAATTCAGCCAGCTTCCACTGCTTGATTAAAATTTTCAATTTGCCTTGGGGCTGTAACATCTTTACTTTTTACTAAATAACCAACCAATTCGAGGTAAATAGAATCACTTTTATGGCCAAAAGTTTGAAAAATTTGACTTTGAAAAATTTTGCTCTCGAGTTACTGTTCACTACAACCCATAATTTGGCCAAAATTTAAAAATTCATAACTAATTTTAGAAAAATTAAAATTGAGTGATTCCAAGTTCTATTAAAAGCTCTTTAGATTATCTTTTGAGAAAAAATAAGCTTTGGATGAATTGTCTTTAAACCTGAGCCCAGTTTTATTCTCAAAAAGTACTATTTATTTGGTTATTTTCCAAATTTCTATTATTTTTGCCTAACTTCGAATAGGCATAACTTCTTACACAAATATCCGTTTGAGGCATGTTACCACCCATTTTAAAGAGAAAAATAAGATGTTTTGATCTAGAAAGTTTTATGATTTATCTCACTCAATTGCTTAGATTCTCATCAGTCAAAGTTTCCTCCTAAATAGTTAACTTTTATCCCTAACTACCTTTCCTTTGCATAATTAGTCTCTAGCTTCATACGCCATTCAATCAACCACATAATTAATTTTCACAGCATACTTTAGCATGTAATTACATAAAGTTGTCATAAAAGTCATCCATAAAATATTTATTTACATTCTTCGACAAAAAGGCAAGAAAGGTATCAAGCCATATGTCATCCATTATTTCCTTATACAATAGCCACCTCTTTGCTCTTTCCATATGATGAAGAAGGCCCTAAGCTGTTGTTAAACATAGGGTGAGATTCATAGGAATCTTAGTAACATAGCATCACATTCACAATATCACCCAAGCAAAGCATTTTATGCCAAATGAATTTGCTAATAGATACTTTCACTTAATGCACATGCCATGGAAAGGACATAATATACTTCGCATTCATAACACTCAACATTGGATAAGCCAAGGCATTACATACATGGAGTTATGCATCACATAACATCATCATCTCATCCATATCATGGCATAGCAATATAGCGGATAGACCTTGTCGCTAGGTAATCAAAGTTTTACTAGGGAAAATGCAGCAAGTGAGGCACTACCTAGGTCATTCTTCACAAGGAGCCTTAAGTTGTATTTCAATTCTTAACAATTCACTTTTAATTATCAAATTACCAAGATGAGAGCTTGAGTTCAGAAAAGGAAAATTGAAACAAGAAACAAATCTAATGAAAGGTAAAAGGCAAAAGAAGATTCAGATAAGAGATAGTAGTTCCCCTAGCAATTTATTCAACCTTTCTTGTTCAATCTTATAATTTGGAGTCTCTTAGCGTCAATTAAATGGATAGATTCAGCTACTGCTCAAATCTCTCTTAACATAGATAAAAAACAACTATCTTACTAGATTCATTGTTTTGATCTATGAGAAGGAAAATTAATTGACAAGAACACTTGAGAAGCAAGTTGCAATTCTCTAAGAATGACCACAACTGTGAATCATCAATGTATTCAACCAAAATTTAGATTTACAGAACAACAGTCCAAGTAAAATGAATTAGATTTACAAATTAACAGAGAATCCTCTATTCAACTGAACTAAAGGACACAACTCACATCTAAATGTTCAATCAGATCTAAATTCCAAGAAACATAAATCTAATCACTCAACCTTCATTCTAATCATAATTGTTCAACTGAAACAAATGACTCTTAGAATAGAAAGTGGAAAATAGATCTGAAATGACTCCCTATTCAGCTCCATGAACTCAGGTCAGCTTCATTGCTAGAAGAACTTGGAAATTCAGCTATTCATACTCTGGATTAGGGTAGAAACAGCAAGAATTGATGAAAGATCCATAGTTGATCGGTAGAAATTGATGAATTTGGACGAAAATGGAAGGAAGAAGTGAGAGAGGGCGGAGTGAGCAAGAAAATCGCGTTTGGAGGGAGAATGGGCAACTGAATATCTGATTCTGGCTGAAGCGCGCGACTCTGCTTTTAAATCTAGAAATTTCGGTCATCCGTCGCGGCGCCTACGTCCATCCGCCGCAGCGCCTGGCCTGTACGGCGTCGTTTTGATTAATGATCCTGAGCTTTATGAAAACCTCCGTCCGCCGCGGCTCCTTAGTCCATCTGCCGTGGCGCTTTTCACCGAGAGTACCATTGGAAATCTGCCGCGGCGCCTTCCTAAATCAGCCGAGGCGCCTCAGACAGAATGGCAAAAATGCTACTGAAACTTCCTGAAATTCATACCAAAGCAGGGATCAAAAGTACACACATATAAAATCATATGAAAACATGTAAAAACACTTGCAAAACCTCACAATTCCTCTCACCAACTCTTATGCACAATGGAAGCTAATTATGCCCAAAGTATGCAAATATAGATGGCAAAAGTATGAGTTTAGGGCTAGAAATATATGCAAATAATGAGACCTATCAACTCCCCCACACTTAGCTTTTGTACTCCTGGGCAAATCAGGTCTAAACAATATGTGAAAGAGAAAGATGAGATAAGGAATAAGAAAGCTCAAAAGTTTAGGTTACAACTGCAACTAACGATGATTCTTCAACCAATATCCATCCATGGAACATTCTAATGCAAAGAAACCAAGCAATGATATGTAATTTAATCCAAGTGAATAAGATATAGAAGACCACACAAGGGAATTAGTGCATCACTCAACTCACAAGTATCAAAGGTTCTTTCACTCAATTCACTTATTCAAATGCTCTACCATATGCTTGTAATAGCCCTACCTATCTACCACTTAAATACATAAGTACTCAAGAATCAAGAGGACTTTTGTGGCTTGTAATGTAAGGGTGAGGAAGAAATGCACAAGAATGCATAGAAGGATAGAGATAATATGTGAATCAACGTGTAGAATTCAATAGCATTAGTAATGTTCAATTGAGGATTTAACTTCTTGATCTTGAAGTCTAAAGCTATAAAGGTGCTTTTATTCCCACTTTCTTTTCTTTTCTTGCTTTTTCATTTCTTTTCAACTTTTCTATTCTCTTTCTCTTTTTTTTTTCTTTTTTTTTTCTTTTCTCTTTCAGTTTTTTTTTTCAGCTCAAGTATGCACTTCCTCATATCAATCCATTAATTGAATCCATCAAAATGCTAGTGAATTCTGAAAAGAATGAATGAAATGAAATATGCATCCTTGTAGGAAAGAAGTTTTATAATTGAGAGTGAAATGAATGGAAAAATTCAACTAAAAGGCTCAAATGGGTAACAAGGGATAACTCATGTAGGGGTTGGCCATTTGGTCTAAGTAGCTAATTTGAATGAATGCCTCAATCATGTTCAAGAGTACTAATGTTACATGTGGTCTTGATTAAGAACTAAGACAAGTTCTAGAGAGCATAAGAAATAAGTGAATGCACACATCAGAAATGAATATAAATGCTCAAAGAATCCTTCCAACTAGGCTTTGTCTTCTATATTCATTCACTTCAGCTAAAGAACACATCATGCTTAATCTCTATGCATTAGAAAATTTCACTTCAGGATATTAATTTCCAATTCAAATCAGTCACAAATGTAGCATTAGAATTCCTGAAGCAAGCTTAAACCTTTAAAAAGTTTTTGAAAACTGAGGTTCTACAAAAGACACAAAACACACAAAAACACAACATTCACTCCCCCACACTTGATCCTTGCATTGCCCTCAATGCAAATTTGAACAAAAGATAGCAAGGAAAAGTGGTAAAGGAAGGAATGGAAAGAAACAACAGAACACTTCAAAACAAACTAAAAACAACCTACACTTGCTACTAGTTATGCCCTCCCCCACACCTGTTCAAAAATGGAGTTCAAGAATGATAATAATCAAATAAACACAGACTAAAGTGTGTAAGGAAGGGGACAACCTAGAATTATGGTGGATCAAAATTCTCCTTGTAAATTTTGAGCAGGTGGCCATTGACCTTGAAAGTCTTACTGCTCTTCTCATCTAGCAGCTCTATCATGCCAAATTTGTGAACTTTAGTGACCAAGTATGGTCCTTCCCATCTAGTGCTCAGCTTCCCAGGTTTAAATGTGAATCGTGCTTTGTACAGCAACACTTTATCTCCAACCTTGAAAGTCTTCCTTAGGATTTGCTTGTCATGAATCATCTTTGTCTTCTCCTTATAGAACTGGAATTTCATATGCTTCGAGTCTCAACTCTTCAAGTTCCTGCAATTGCAATAATCTTTCCATACCAGCAAATCAAAATCAAGGTTACATGCTTTTACAGCCCAAAGAGACTTATGTTCAATCTCAACCGGTAAGTGACACATCTTACCATAAACCAATCTATAAGGAGACATGCCTATTGGGGTTTTAAATGCAGTTCTATATGCCCACAAAGCATCATCTAATCTGGCACTCCAATCCTTCCTAGATGGTTTAACTATTCGTTCCAATACTTTCTTGATTTCTCTATTTGCATTTTCAGCTTGCCCATTACTTTGGGGATGATAAGGTGTGGATGTCTTATGTGTCACACCATACTTGGTGAATAGCCCTTGTAGCAATTTATTACAAAAATGAGTGCCATTATCACTAACTACTGCTCTAGGAATGCCAAATCTAGAGAAGATGTTATTTTTCAGAAATTTTGAAACAGTGGCAGCATCATTCTTTTTGGTTGCTATAGCCTCTACCCATCTTGAAAGATAATCAACTGCAAGAAGAATGTATGTAAAACCCATAGAAGGAAGAAAGGGGCCCATAAAATCAATACCCCATACTTCAAACACCTCACAGAAAAGCATTGGGTGTTGGGGTAATTCATGTTTCTTAGTTAGGCTACCAAATCTTTGACAAATATCACAATTCTTGCAATACTCATAAGAGTCTTTAAAGAGTGATGGCCAATACAAACCAGCTTCCAGTATTTTTCTTGCAGTCTTGTTAGCACTAAAATGACCTCCACAAGTTTGAGAGTGGCAAGCATGCAGGATGTCTTGAAATTCTTCATTTGGTACACATCTTCGAATGATTTGGTTGCTGCATACCTTCCAAAGGATTGGAGGATCCCAAATGTAGTGTTTAGACTCACTCTTAATCTTCTGCATCTGAAAATGAGACAATGAAGAAGGAATTAGACCAGCAACTAAAAAGTTGACAATATGACAATACCAAGGTTCCAAGAGAGACAAGACAGAAACAGAACAATCCTTAAACTCATCACAAACAGAATCTGAACCGATTACTCCCCTTGTAGTTTCTGGTAAGCGACTTAGATGGTCGGCCACCACATTTTCTACTCCAGGTTTGTCTTTGATGTCAATATCAAACTCTTGGATCAACAACATCCACCTTAAGAGCCTCGGTTTGGATTGTGGCTTGCTGAAAAGATACTTGACAGCAGAATGATCAGTGAAAACAGTAACCTTAGAGTTAATTAGGTAAGGCCTAAACTTGTCTAATGCAAAAACAATAGAAAAGAGCTCTTTTCAGTAGTTGTGTAATTAGTTTGAGCCTTATCTAGTGTCTTTGAAGCATAAGCAATAACTTTGGAAGCCTTACCATCTCTTTGTCCCAAAACTGCACCCACTGCATTGTTAGAGGCATCACAACATAATTCAAATGGTAAATTCCAATTAGGGCAAGTCAAAATAGGTGGAGAAGTCAATCTGGATTTAATCTCATCAAAAGACATCTTACACTCATCAGTGAAATCAAAGGAAGCATCTTTTTGCAGCAATTTAGACATTGGAAAAGTCACTTTACTGAAATCTTTTATGAATCTTCTATAAAACCCAGCATGGCCTAGGAAAGATCTAAGCTCCTTAAGATTTGTTGGATAGGGTAGAGAGGAAATTACTTCAACCTTTGCTTTGTCTACCTCTATTCCCTTTTCAGAAATTAGGTGACCTAGAACTATTCCTTGTTGAACCATAAAGTGACATTTTTCAAAATTCAAGATAAGGTCCTTTTCAACACATTTAGATAGAGCTTTTTCCAAGTTCACTAGCATTCATCAAAATTATTTCCATAGATGGTAAAGTCATCCATAAACACCTCAATCCCATTCTCTAGCAAATCACTAAATATGGATAGCATACACCTTTGGAATGTGCCCGGTGCATTGCAAAGTCCAAATGGCATTCTTCTATATGCAAATGTGCCAAAGGGACAAGTAATGTAGTCTTCTCTTGATCTTGAGGTGCAATGGGAACCTGAAAATAGCCACTGAAACCATCAAGGAAACAATAGTGAGATTTACAAGCTAATCTTTCAAGCATTTGATCTATAAAGGGTAGAGGAAAATGATCTTTTCTTGTAGAATCATTAAGCTTCCTATAATCAATGCAAACACGCCAAGAATTCTGGATTCTAGTGGGGATTAATTCATTTTTCTCATTCCTAACCACAGTGATCCCACTTTTCTTAGGAACAACCTGAACTGGACTTACCCACTCACTATCTGAAATAGGGTATATGATACCAGCACTAAGCAGCTTTGTTACTTCCTTTTTAACAACATCAAGTATGAGTGGGTTAAGTCTTCTTTGAGGTTGCCTTATGGGCTTTGCATTTTCATTTAACAATATTCTATGAGTGCAAATTGAAGCATTAATACCAGGAATATCTGCTAAAGACCACCCAATTGCACCTTTATACCTTTTCAAAACAGTAAGTAACTGAGATTCTTCAATATCAGTTAAAGAGTTAGAGATTATCACCGGGAGTTTTTCATTTTCAGCTAAAAATGCATATTTCAGTGTTGATGGCAAGGGTTTAAGCTCCAATTCAGGAGGTTGAACTACTGAGGGTATCAATTTCTTGAGCTCCAAGGTAGTGCAATTATTTCCAGATTGCTTCAAAGCTTCAATACCAAAAATTGCAGTTGTACATTCATCCTCATGTGAGTAACTCTCCTTAGTTGGTCCTGCAACAATGCATTTAAAACATTTGTAAATCCATGTGAAAACTCAAAGTTAGATGCAGAATAATCTTGAGGATTCCAATTTCAAAAGTAAAATTAGATTGCAAAAATGCACTCCCTATGCTGCATATTTCGGCAAATTTGGTTGGTGTCATGCTTAATCTCCTAGGGTTGGGAGTAGCTACACTTCGCATGATTCCCAAGAAGTGTTCCAGTTCTACATGGTTAAAGAAATTAAGATCAAGTGACTTGTAAACAGGGTTGGAATACAAAATGTGATAAGAATTTAAAGACAAATCCTGTTGTTTAGAAGGTTCAGCTGCATGCTCCTTAAATGGGGGTTCATCCATGAGAATTGGGCTGGCCTTGCAATCATGAGTCTTGTGCCCTTCACCTTCCCCTTCTTGTATAGGAGTTGATTCACTCTCTTGTGTTGTTGAGAAATCTACAAGCAATCTTTTTGCAAGTTGTTCATCACTTGACAGTGTGGAATTAACATCAATGGAAGACTTAATGGATGAAACTGAAGACAACTCACTCCAAGTGGAAAGCCAGCCATCAATTTTAGAATCAATGCTAGGCACATCATCAAGGTGTGAAGAAAAAGAAGATGAAGGAGAATATATGGAGGAGAAAGAGACGAAAGAATCTTCAGTATCATCATTGCTATCATACTCAAAAATAGATTCACACTCATTTTCAAGTGACACATCAATCATATTAAGCCCTAACAGAGAATAATCCTCATGTGGATGTTTCATCATCTCATACATGTTAAATTGAATTTCTTGTCCACCAAATTCCATTTTTATAATCCCATCCTTCATGCAAATCATGGTGTTGGCGGTTCTTAGAAATGGTCTACCCAAAATCTATGTGCTTTCACTTATGGCCTCATTAGTCATATCTAGCACATAAAAATCAGCAGGGAATACAAGGTCTTTTACTTGAACCAAAATGTCTTCTAAGATTCCCTTGGGATTCCTAATAGACTTATCAGCTAGTTGCACTAAGACACTTGTAGGTTTCATGATTTCAACTCCTAAAGCATAATAAACAGAACTTGGCATCACATTAATAGCAGCACCCAAATCTAGCAAAGCTTTAGAAATATGAAACTTACCAATTTGACAAGGAATGGAGAAAGCTCCTGGATCTTGGCATTTCACAGGTAATTGAGCTTTAAAAAGGGCTGAAACATTAGGCCAACTTGCACCAATTCATTAGTTTTAAACTTTCTTTTGTTAGTGCAAATGTCTTTTAAGAATTTTGCATATTCAGGCACTTTCTTCAACAAATCCAGCAAAGGAATGTTAATTTCTACTTTACTAAAGAAATCTAAAACTTCTTTATTTTGCTTTTCTTTTGCAACCTTTTGCCCAAACATAAAAGCTCTAGGAAAAGGTAGATCTTTCAAGCTTACCTCCTTACCTTTGCTTCCTAGTTTTGTTGTTCATGTGAGAATCTTCAACTTTATCTTGTTCTCTAATCTTTCCTTTGTCTTGGTTAGGCTCTGAAATTCTTGAAGAAGATTGCCCCAAGTCCTCTCCTAATGGTGCTTCATGGATGCCTTCATTATCCTGAATTAAAGAGCTTGCTTCATTTGTGCAACCTTCAGTAGCTACACTTCTAAATTCAGCTTCTTTTCTTCCTTGCAGAAGTTGCTTCTCTCTTAAGCTTTCAGATTCCACACTTGGTGATGTCTTTTACTGGACACAGCTCCTT
Organism: Neltuma alba; assembly: GCF_004799145.2. Lineage (NCBI taxonomy): Eukaryota > Viridiplantae > Streptophyta > Magnoliopsida > Fabales > Fabaceae > Neltuma > Neltuma alba. Next base: position 276,524 of record NW_021635149.1, read on the forward strand.
TTAGTGCAATGGTCTTCTTCCAAGTCAGATTCTACATCATTTTCATTGAATGTCACCTTTCTTCCACTCTTCAAATTTATGGCATTCAATGACTTGGGATTAATCACAGTATTGGAAGGCAAAGCTCCACTTGTTTTTGCTTGAAAACTGCTGAGATTATCTGAAATTTGGGTAACAAAGTTAGCCAGGTTTGCAGTCTTAGTCTCCCATTGTTCAACCCTATTCTCTATAGCAGCCATTCTTGCATCAGATGCAGTGGTATGCTTATCAATTCTGTCCATTTGAGATGCCATAGCACTGAGATTAGCATTCATACTGTTCATGCTTTTCAACAAGAGGGACATGTCATCATTCCTTGAATTACCAACTTCTTGAGTAGCTTGGGAAGGAACCATAGCTTGTTCTGAATGTTGACATTGCTGGAATTTATTCTGCATGAATCTCTCCTTGTTGTTCTCTCCTCCTCCCCATCTAAAATTGGATGATCCTTCCATCCTTCATTATAAGTGTTGGAGAAAGGATTCCTTTACTGATATTGACCGGATCTTTGTTGATACATGGCTGACACTTCTTCAAATTGAGAAGGGCAAGATTCAGTCCAATGCATCATGGAACCACAGGAGTCACAAGAGGGAGCTACCAAAGCTTGAGATGTTCCCATAGCACCACATTGTTTAGTTGACAAGAGTTGCTCCATCCTAGTCATTCTCTTGTCCATCCTTTCTGATAAGGCAGCAAATTGAGAGTCAAAGTTAGTAGGATTTGACCTCAAAATTTCATTGACAGATTGGTTATCTCTTGTGCTGAATTGTTGATTGTTGTTAGCCATCTTCTCCAATAATTCCCAAGCATTGTGAGGAGTCAAATCAAATAGTGAACCATGGGCTGCAGCATCTATTGTGTTCTTGTGATGAGATAGCAAGCCCTCATAGAAATACTGGACTAAATTAGACTTGCTGATTTGATGATTTGGACATTTAGAAAGCATGGCTAGAAATCTTGTCCAATACTCATACAAGGTTTCTCTACTATCTTGTTGAACTCCATAGATAGCCTTCCTCAATTTAGATGTCCTTGATGCAGGAAAGTACTTCTCTAAAAAGGCCTTCTTAAGTTGTTCCCATGTGAGTGTTGTGAAGTGTTGAGGTAGACTTTGCAACCATTCTTTGGCATTTCCTTCTAATGTGAAGTGGAAAGCTCTCTTAGCACATCTTCCAATTGAGCACCATGGGGCTTCATAGAGGAGCAGACCGCATGCATGTTCTGAAGATGTCTATATGGATCATCCCCTGCAAGACCAAGAAATCTTGGTAAGGTATTAATCAAGGTACCTTTAAGTTCAAAATCAGCTTCAAAGTTATAAAAACCACATGGATCACAGTTCACACTTGAGTTATTAATTTCTCTAATGCTCCTATTCTCCTCATCTCTATTCAATTGAGGATTAGTATTATGGAGAACATTTTCAGCTTGCCTTTCATTTTGAGGTCTATTTGTAGCATCACCTCTCTCAGTTTGAGCATTGTTATTATTTTGATCCATCACAAAATGATTGTCTATAAACCCTCCTAAAGTAGATTCAGATTCTGAGGAAGAGAGCAAGATTCAACTTGAGAAAGAGAGTCACTCACTATAGGTTGCTTACTAGACTCAGCTATTGTTTGGTTTTCTTGATTTGCCTAAGAGTTCTATTGATTTCCCAATCAAAAGGTAAAAGACCCTTATCCTGGGACATGCAACTAAGAACAAGAGAATAGACTAATAAAACAAATGAGAAAAAAAAGCAATCAGAGAAAAGAAAGAAATCAGAGAAAAGACAAAAAATTAAGAGGGAGTCAGGTAAATCCGCCGCGGCCCCTTCACAGATCCGCCGCGGCCTCTATTACAGAGACGTCTACCGAGCTGAAAATGGACAGGCGCTGCGGCCTCTGGTGCAATCCGCCGCGGCGCTTGTTGCAGAATTGATTCTGTGAAAGGTGCTGCGGCGCCTGATGATATCCGCCGCGGCGCCTGGTACTAATAAACCAGGTGGACGAATTCTGCAGCAGCTTCTGACACTGTTCACACCTTCACTCCTGCAAATTGAACCCTTAACACAATGGTATTAATTTTTCAACAAGAAAAAGATCTCAAAAGCATAAAAACAACCAACCATCATTAGGTTTAATGGAAGAACAATTAAAAGGAAAAAGGTTGCTACAGCAAGGATTCAAACAATTCACAACCTAACAAAATTGTGTTAACTCCTTGACAACCTATGGAATGAATTTGGAACACAGCAATAAGGGAAACTACTCAAGAACAAAGCACAAGAGTGAAAATGCAACACAACTCAAAAACACTAAAGCTACTTTTTCTGAAGTTTTGGGTTTTCAAATATAAAAATTTTTCTTGGCACACCAGTGAATTGCTTAGAACCTCAACAAGTAAGGCTCCCCGGCAACGGCGCCAATTTGATAAACCTTGTCGCTAGGTAATCAAAGTTTTACTAGGGAAAATGCAGCAAGTGAGGCACTACCTAGGTCATTCTTCACAAGGAGCCTTAAGTTGTATTTCAATTCTTAACAATTCACTTTTAATTATCAAATTACCAAGATGAGAGCTTGAGTTCAGAAAAGGAAAATTGAAACAAGAAACAAATCTAATGAAAGGTAAAAGGCAAAAGAAGATTCAGATAAGAGATAGTAGTTCCCCTAGCAATTTATCCAACCTTCCTTGTTCAATCTTATAATTTGGAGTCTCTTAGTGTCAATTAAATGGATAGATTCAGCTACTGCTCAAATCTCTCTTAACATAGATCAGAAACAACTATCTTACTAGATTCATTGTTTTGATCTATGAGAAGGAAAATCAATTGACAAGAACACTTGAGAAGCAAGTTGCAATTCTCTAAGAATGACCACAACTGTGAATCATCAATGTATTCAACCAAAATTCAGATTTACAGAACAACAGTCCAAGTAAAATGAATTAGATTTACAAATTAACAGAGAATCCTCTATTCAACTGAACTAAAGGACACAACTCACATCTGAATGTTCAATCAGATCTAAATTCCAAGAAACATAAATCTAATCACTCAACCTTCATTCTAATCACAATTGTTCAACTGAAACAAATGACTCTTAGAATAGAAAGTGGAAAATAGATCTGAAATGACTCCCTGTTCAGCTCCATGAACTCAGGTCAGCTTCATTGCTAGAAGAACTTGGAAATTCAGCTACTCATACTCTGGATTAGGGTAGAAACAGCAAGAATTGATGAAAGATCCATAGTTGATTGGTAGAAATTGATGAATTTGGACGAAAATGGAAGAAGAAGTGAGAGTGAGAGAGCGTGGAGAGAGCAAGAAAATCGCGTCTGGAGGGAAAATGGGCAACTGAATATCTGATTCTAGCTGAAGCGCGCGACTCTGCTTTTAAATCTGGAAATTTCGGTCATCCGCCGCGGCGCCTGGCCTAAACGGCGTCGTTTTGATTAATGATCCTGAGCTTCATGAAAACCTCCATCCACCGCGGCTCCTTAGTCCATCCGCCGCAGCGCTTTTCACCGAGAGTACCATTGGAAATCTGCCGCGGCGTCTTCCTAAATCAGCTGGGCGCCTCAGACAGAATGGCGAAAATGCTACTGAAACTTCCTGAAATTCATACCAAAGCAGGGATCAAATTTACACACATATAAAATCATATAAAAACATGTAAAAACACTTGCAAAACCTCACAATTCCTCTCACCAACTCTTATGCACAATGGAAGCTAATTATGCCCAAAGTATGCAAATATAGATGGCAAAGGCATGAGTTTAGGGCTAGAAATATATGCAAATAATGAGACCTATCAATAGCATAACATAAAGCAATAAATATAATGCAATGTAACATTTAGAAAGTAAATGCTAGCTACCTCTTTCAAGCTTTTCCTTTCCTTCAAGCTCTTCCCTTAGGCAATACCTCTTCTCTTTTTATACTAGGCCTACTGATAGCACAATAAGGCATCACAAATTATTATTTCGTCTAAAGCATTATACATAATTTTTCATGTAGAATTCAAATATCCACTTAGATTTTTGAAAATCCAATTCCTTCCTATTGATCTCACTTTGGCCAAAGAGTGTACCCTTAGAAATCAAAATTTTCACTTTCAATTTTAATACTTCTATGCTTTCTTTCTTAGTGTTTCCTGTCATGTCCTATAAAAATTAACCCTGGTAATAAATATGAAAAATTAATTCAAGTGCCAATATGAAAGTTAGAATGGCTAACAAAGCCAGGCATCACATAAAATCCAGGTAGCGTCCGGACTGATACTTTTGAAATTATCGGTCTAGAAAGGGCAAAATAGAAAATTTTGAAAAAATTCTAGAAAATTCCTGAAAAATGGTAAAAAGGTAGATTAGAGGTTTTGGAACCTCAATGGAGGCCCTAAAGGAGAAAATAGTGTGAAAATAGTTTATTACAAAATTTCCTGAAAATAGAGGTTTTTCGGGAAAAATAGTAGAAATTGAGTAAAAAATAATTATTATAATTAGTTAGAGGCCTTAATAATTCTGAAAAAAAATATAAAATAATTATCTAAATATTTAATTGAATTTAAAAAATTGATTTTAGTCCCTAAAAGTATGAGAATTTATTTTAGGAAATTTATTCCCAAAAGTCTTACCGATAAAGCCCTATTTGGAGAAAATTCAAAATTAATAGTTAGAGGTGGAGAAAAATTCTAGAATTTTCCAGATTGCCTTCTTATATTAAAATAGGATTTTTCATGGAGAGATTTTGGAGGCCTAGAATAATTATAAAAAGTTACAAGTGAATAGTAACTGATAAACTTCAATATTGCTTGGAATGGATATTTTATTGTTGAACCACCTTCTTGGGCCAATCCACACCTGAAGTAGGCCCCACATTAGGCCAAGAAAGCCCAAAAAGTTGTGCAAAAACCTGGCCTAATAATTAAAATGGAATTAAGCCCAATTTTCACATAAAATTCAATGAAATATTCTTGAAATTTTACACATGGCATGATTAGAAGATTTGGTTCATTTGATGACAGCCAAGTGGCCTCTTAGGCGACCAAATCACAGCCTAAATGGAGGGGACGTGTTCAGATTTCTTGCTCTATAAATGACCCCTAAATACACTAAAATAGCCAAAAATTGACAAAAGTGGAGAGGCGTTACCAAATTGGTTTCTTAAACCCGAAAGAGGAGCTTAGTTAGTGCATTTGAAGGAGGAAATACCAAGTTTTGATCAAGGATTCATCAAGATGAGTTTGAGCTTCACTTTAGTTAAGATTAAAGCTTGTTTTGGTTGGAAACTTGAACTACATTCCAAGGTTAAAGTGCTACCATATTTTCACTTGGATTAAGTTTGGATTAGGGAAGGATAGAAGCATTAAAAATGAGTTGGAGTTATCATGTTTAACTGGTATTTGGATTGATTTTTGGAAGAAAACCAAGTTAGGGATTTTATGCATTCAATTTAGCCAAGGTGAATTCTTAGAGTAGGAGTTTGTTTTGCTATGATTTGATGATTTTAATGAGACTAAAAAGTGTTTTTGTGTAGGAAAATATCAAGAAAAAGTGTTTAAAATCACTAGAATCAAAATTGAAATTTTTGAAAGTTATACTACCCCTATTCAGCCAAGTGTAAATGGAAGGGAAGAAGTGTGATTTTGATAAATCTAAATTGATATTTTAATTCTACATGAAAAATTATATAGGAATGAGCTAAAAGATTGTTGGAATCAAAGGAGAAATAATTATGTCAAAAAAAAAAGGGTGATTTAATGAGGTTTAAGGTTAAGCATTTGTGTTCAAGCTTGAATGGTTGTTAATGTAGCTTGTAATTGTACTTAAATTGATAGGTTTTGTGGAGAAGAACCAAGGAGAATGCCAACACCTTGACAGGGCTGAATTGGTTCAAGTATAACAGGTAGTATTGAATCTATAATATAATTGTTTTTCTTGCTTGCTTAATGTGCTTATGTTGCTTGCTTTGTGTTAGTTGAATTATGTTATGGAATGGTTGATTTTATGATGCTTGATATGCTTTGGCCAAATACATAATGACATGTCAAATGATTATGTGCTTGTTTTAATACATGGCATAATACATGACATGTGACTTGGGAATGTCTTGAAGTATTATGACATAATATATTATGCAAAGCTTGATTAACATGAGAATTATGATTTATTGCTACTGAGATTTCTATGAAATCTCATTCCTTTATATTCTAATATTCACTAACTAGGGGTTGGATCAAGCAAGGAGAAAGGAAAGGGATTCATTTTAGAGGATGATTGAGCTTAATGTTACTGAAGTCATGTTTTGCAATTATTACACATTATTATGTATTGTTGTGTACAATTATGAATTATGTCGGAATAGTATATTAATGATTAAAGATACTTTACATGTGAATAATGATTAAGGGATCATGTTTAAGCGTATGAGGTGTGATTGGAAAGATCACATGGAAGGAAAAGAAAAGAGAAACCAAGAAGTGCATGAAAAAGGGATAAAAGTTGACTTTTTAATGGCCAAGTTTGACTAACAAAATTTTGTGCAATTGGATGGGTTTTGAATTCAAACTTCGCATGCTTATAGATCATATTTTTATCTTTAAAATGAGTTATATTTCATTAAATTTGGAGTTTTGTACAGAAAGTTATGCTCTTCTAAAATTGGGAATAAATCCTGAAAAATTAAAAAATGACCAAATGAACAGTACCATTTTGAATGAAATATGGGAATGATGTATGAGTTTTGGATGCCAATTAGTATTTTTCCTATATAGAGTATGTCAAGAGCTTTCCATATAACTTGAATCCATCTCATTTCGATTTTCCTAGAATTAGTTATAAAATTTCAAAGTTTGACCTTTATAAGGGTTAATATGAATAGTAACCCAAATTTGAGAAATTTTAAAGTGCAACTTTTTCCAACTTATGGCCATAACAAGTTATCCAAAATGGTTTCAATTGAGATAACGTGTAGTATAAAGGTAAGATGTGACATTTCCCTACACCATTTCATCATTTAAACACTTTAAAAGCATCAAATTGAATTGAATCCAATCCTAACCCCATTTTCTCCTTTTGGCCAAATTGATACTTAACATAAGGGGTTGGGTTTTCTTTCCAAAATTCAATCATAACCAATCAATTTTTACACTTTTTAAGTGGTTAATCAATGTTTCAAACCCTTAGCTGAATTCTTCCCAATTTCTAAAAATTTTGGCAGCATTTTTTCTTAAAAAATGGCCATCTAAACTAACATAAAAAGCCACAAAAGCAATCAATAATAAATCATAAAAGGCTTAGGAGTTTACCTTAGTGATTCCTTGAACTTAGTGGACTTTCTCTCTCTAAAATTAGCCTTTTCTCTCTCTAAACTCAAGAGCAACATAACCTCCCCTTGTTTTCCTTGTTTAGCCAAAATGTGAAGGGTAGAAAGGGGTATTTATAGAGCTTGGCTTTAGCTCTTAGCCCTTGAAGTTGAAAGAAATTACAAGGAATTGGTGGAAAAATCTTAGCCATTGATTTTTATCACATTACACATAAATAAATCCTAAGTTAGGAAGCTTGTGATCATGCCACTTGTCCAGATGATGTCATTAAGATGATGTCACTTTGCTTATGTCATGCTAAGATTATCACATCTTAACCTTTGTTAACTTTTTTTAATCTAAGATTATTTTTCTTAATTACCTTCTAGAACTTTATTTTCTTTCCATTTCTAATTAAATGTTTTTCTCCTTCTTGGGCCTCACTTAGGCATTATTTTTGGGCCTAATGGGCTGGAGATTTTTGCAAAATTTTCTACTTTCCTGGTTATCCTTACATTACACCAAGTACCGGTGTAGTGTTCGTGCATCCTGTCAATTTTGCTGTCTCAAAAAATGCATCTCAGTACACTGTTAGCCTTTTCTTAGTGTAGGAAAGTTTCATGATTTTTTTCAAAATTTAATTCCTTCAGGAATTTTCTAAATTCTATTTTTTTTCCAAAAATCGGCACTTTATCAACAATAATTTTGCTTTAAATATTATTAAAGCTAACCTTGTCATCAAAAGAAGTTTGAGATAATTTTATAAATTATTATAATCCTCCAAGGTATTTTTCCATATGTTTTGCAAAATTATTAAGGTCTCTAAATATTTTTCATAATTAATTTTGATTACTATTACTCGGTGTAACCAACAATTCCTGTAAATATAGAAAATTCTATATTTATTTATTTTCCTTCCAATAATTCCTATGGGGCCTCAAATATAGTTCCTTAATCCTTATTTCTATTTTTCATGATTTTCTAAAAATTTTTGAGAATTTCTAACTTGAATTCTCAATTAAATCTTTCTTTAACTGATATTTAAAAATATCAGTATGGCCACTAACCATATTTTAAATTCAAACTTGTACTAAATATATTTTCCTTCTACCTTAACTGGCCCTTGATCTATTTAATTCTCTTAATCTCAAGGTTAAGATCTTCAGGATGTTACAGGGGCTAATTTTTCCCTCAACTCTGGTTTCAGCCCCCTAATCATCTTTTTAGTGAACCATCGTTCATCATTTATATACTGCAGGTAGTTTGAGTATCGAGATAGCTTAATATACCTCACCAGGTACTCATCAAAGAATTTATTTTCTATTTGTCTCATGATAAGGAATTCAGTCCTCTTTCTCATCTTTCATTGAACATGAAAAATACTTCAAATAAAATTGTTCCTCAAAGGATTCCCAAGTAATTGGTGTCTCATTAGCTTGGAGCACCAATTCTGTGTTCTTCCACCATCTATTAGCCTCTCCTTCTAGCTTGTAAATATCAATATGGCCTTTTCTCTTTGTTGGGTATTCCAGGACTTTGAAGATTTTCTCCAGCCGAGTTATCTAGTCCTCAGCTACTTGCACATTGAGGGTTCCTTCCAAAGCAGGTGGATTATGCTTACACAAATGCATAATCAACTGTTATAAACTTTTAGGTTCTACTATAGGTCGTGCTTGCTCACCTACAGGTTCTTAAGGTTAGACTGGGTGGATTGCCCCTGCTACTCCTAGTCTGGGTTGCTATATTTAAGTTATAGCTGCTACTATCACTATTATTGTAGCATCTCTCTCTCCTGTTCCTTTCGAACTTGTGCAACTCGTATCTTTTGCATTGTTCGTTGTTGATCATCTAATCTATTTAATATTATTTGAATATGATCTACAGGGGGTTTGTCTTGAGCTTCCCCTGTTTGAGCAGTTCGTCTGGTTCTCAATATAGTCTCTGTTGGATATTCTAGGACTTTGAAGATTTTCTCTAGCCGAGTTATCTAATCCTCGACCACTTGCACATCGAGGGTTCCTTTAAGTACAGGTAGATTATGCTTACTGAAATACGTAATCAATTATTATAAACTTTTAAGTTCTACTGCAGGTCGTGCTTGCTCACATATAGGTTCCTAATATTAGACTGGTTGAACTACCTCGGCTACTCCTAGTCCGCATGGCTATATTTGAGTTATTATAGCTACTGCTATTGCAGCATTTCTCTCTCGTTCCTTTTGAAGTTGTACAGCTTGTACCTCCTGTATGGTTCATTGTTATTCATCTAATGTATTCAATATTATTTGAATAGGATCTACAGGGGATTTATCTTAAGCTTCCCCTGTTTGAGCAGTTTGTCTGGTTCTTAGTATAGTCTCTGCTGGATATTCCAGGACTTTGAAGATTTTCTCCAGCTGAGTTATCTAGTCCTCAACCCCTTGCACGTTGAGGGTTCCTTCAAAAGTAAGTGGATTATGCTTACAAAATTGAGTAATCAACTATTGTAAACTTTCAGGTTCTATGGCAGGTCGTGCGTGCTCACATACAGGTTCCTAAGGTTGGACTGGGTAGACTGTGTCACATCTTGAAAATCTTTTCTAGATATAAGGAGTTAAAAATTTGAATGAGGGCTAGTATAGAAAGTAGATAGAGGGATAAAATAACTTTTAATATGAAACCCTGATAGGGTCTAGGTTGTTATTTTCAGAATTAACGGTTTAGGAAGGACAAAACAGAAAAATTTGAGAAAAATTCCAAAAAATTACCAAAAATTAGTAAAAAGGTAAATTAGAGGTTTTGGAACCTCAATGGAGGCCCTAAAAGTGAAATTGGTGTAAAAATGAATTATTATGAAATTTCCCGAACACATAGATTTTCCGAGAAAATAGTGAAAAATAATTATTTTAAATAGTTAGAGGCCTCAATAATTTTGAAAACAACATGTATTAATTATCTAATTATTTATGAGAATTTATAAAATTGGTTTTAAGCCTTGGAAACATAAGAATTAATTTTGAGGAATTTATTATCCCGTAGTCTAATCGATAAAGGCCTGTTCGGAAAAAATTCAAAATAAATAGTTAGCTATGGAGAAAAATTCTAAAAATTTTTAGATCATATCCTTATATTAAAAGAGGATTTTTCATGAAGAGAAATGTATTTTTGGAGGTTTAAAAAAATTATGGAATGTTACATGTGAATAGTAACTGATAAAACTTTAAAATGGTTTGGGATGATGATACAATTTGTGGACCATCTTTTTGAGCCATCCTAAACCATAAGTGGGCCCTATATTGGGCCATGAGAAGGCCTAATTTTGTGCAAAATCTGGACCCTTAATTAAATTGGAATTTAATCCAATTTTCATACAAATATCTTGGAATATTCTAGGACTTGAACACTTGGCATGATCTAGAAATTTCAGCACTTGATGGCTACCATGTACCCCTCTTATGTGGCACACTTCCACGCTAATTGAAGGGGGACAGGGAGAATTTTTGCTTATTAATACCCCTTAAATACATGAAAATAGGTAGAAAATTGACAAAAGAGGGAGGTTCTGTCAAAGTGTCTTCTTGAGCTTAAAAAATGAACTTAGTGAGATCATTTGGAAAGGAATCATCAAGTTTTAGTCAAGGATTCACTAAGGTATGTTTAAGCTTTATTATGGTTGAGATTAAAGCTTGTTTTGGTTAGGTATTTGAATTAAAATTTAAGGGGGAGATGCTGTCACAATTCGGCCAGCATACTTGTGTATTAAGGAAGGATAGAAACCTTAAATATGAAGTGGAATAAGCATGTTTAAGTAGTGTTTGGATTGATTTTTAGAAGAAAACCAACTTAGAGTTCAATATATCTCAATTTGGCCAAGAGAAAATGTTGGGGCAGAAGTTTGTTTTACTATGATTTGATGATTCAAATGAGTTTACAATGTGTTTTTGTGCAGGAAAACACTAAAAAGAAGTGTTTAAAATCATTGGAATCAAAAATAGAAATTTTGGAACATATATTCCCCAATTCGGCCAAACAGAATGAGAGCGAAGGAGTTTGATTTTCATATATCTGATTGAAATTTGAATTCTACATGAAAAATTGTGTAAGAATGAGTCCAAAGGTTATTGCAATTAAAGGAGGAACAATTATGTTAAAAATCAAAGAAAAGGGGGAATTAAGTAAGTTAAGATTAAGTGTTGTGACCAAGCTTGAATGATTGTTAATGTGGCTTACAATTACACTTGAATTGATAGGTTTTATGGAGGAAAATCAAGGAGAGCAAAATTCCCTTAAGGAGGCCGAATTATACTAAGGGTTAAGAGGTAGTATTGAACCTATAATTTGATTGTTTTTCTTGTATGATTAATGTGTTCATGTTGGTTGTTTTATGTTGATTGAATTATGCTATGGAATGATTGATTTTATGGTGCTTGATATGCTTTGGCCAATTGCATAATGATATGTTAAGGTGACTATGTGTTGGTTTTAATTCATAGCATAAGGTATGATATGTGATTTGAAGATGTTTTGAGGTGTTTTGACATGATACATTATGCATTACTTGATTAACATGACAATTATAGTTCATTGCTACTAAGATTTCTATGAAATATCAAATTATGTATTAATAGGGAGTGGATTAAGTATGGATAAGGGCAAGGAATTGGTGTTGAGTTAAGGAGGCCGTGGACATTTTGTGACATTTGTATAAACTTATGTTTTATTTTGTTAAACTTTGATATGAGTTTGTAATGAATTATGGATATAGAATACTTTGGTATTATGTAAATTATAATGCTATATGGTTGTTTATAATCATAGTTTGATAAGCTTAAATGAATGGTATATAGAAAGGAGAAAAGAAAATTCAAGAAAATTGGTTTAGCAGATAAAAATGCCTTAAAAAGGGGCAAGTTTGTAACACATAAAATAATGAGCAAATGGACAAATTTGGACTTGAAATTTTGTCGACTTATAGATTTCATTTTTAGCTTCAAAACAAATGGTAGATCATCAAAATTGGAGTTTTGTGCTAAGAGACATGCCTTTCCAAAGTTTTGCTAAAATATTGAAAAATAAGAAAATGACCATATGAATAGTGCAACTTGACGAATTTTGTGGCTCTGATTCGTGATGATATGATGCCAATGAGTATTTTTTTCCTTATAGTTCGCGTGACAAGTGAAACGTCCTGCCTTTAATCCCTTAGAGTACACATTTGCAAGCATTATGGTTCAAGCAGATCATGACACAAGCCCGTGGATTTAAAATTTCAACATAATTACTCGAGTTACTATTTACTGTTTAACTTCCAGATTGCAGGCCCAACTTCAAAAATTCATAACTAATTATATAAAAATTGTATTGAGGTGTTCTAAAATTCTACAAAAATATTTCAATTCCATTTAAGGGAAAAATATCCAATTAGACTTATCCTTACCCAATTCATACAGTTTAATCAATAAATATTACTGTTCATTTCATAAAATCTGGAACTTTCAAATTCTATGCCTTAATTTTAGAAATTCATATCTCCTTGTATACAAATCCAATTGAGGTGATCTACCTCTCATTTTAAAGCTTGGGATGTATACTATGAGTCTGCCAAATTTTGTGACTTAACTCATTCGTTTGATAGGTCAAACTGGAGCTACAAGCCCACTGCTCTAGGACCTACGTTTTATCTCTTAACATCTCTTTGCTTTAATTCTTTTTATTTCTTTAGCATACATAACATGGGCTCACTCTTTCCCATTCATGCTCATACACTTTCATTCATGCCATAAGTATTATAATTAATTACATGGCATCATAGACATCCATAACATAAATTACACAATAGGAGAATTACACATTGAAGAATAATATCATTCATTAACATGAACAATTCTCCACTTTCTTCTCCTTGCTTCTCATGCCATTATTGCCCATTGATGATTGAACTAAATGGTTGGTTAGGGAGGGGTGAGATTTAGGGGAATCTCAGTAGCAAACAATACCATATTAATCATGCTAGATGGATGCTAATGCACTACACGCAACTTGTTTATTCTCTTGTTAATTAGTGACATATTAGCATGCTCAAAGCTAACTTCTTGATGCATGGCCATGGAGACATAATCTACTCATCATGAATAGCAATTACAGTAGCTAAAACATGTCATAATAACATTCAAATAACATGTACATAGCAACACACAAGCATACAACATCAAGCAATGACAATAGGTAAGTTCACTACCTTGCACCTCAAGCTTTCCTCTTACTTTTCCTTTGACTCCCTTGACTTTCCAACCATGTGGGCATTTGATTAACATCACCAAATGTCCTCTTGGATATTCCAAGGTCCTAAACATAGTCATAATGTGTAGGGAATTGAAAGACGACGCGCAGCGGAAAAATTTTAAAACTTTCAATCCCTTTCCGGATCTACCGATCGCGTTTAAGTCAGGTAGTAAGAAGCATTACCTTTAGGCGTTCGATTCCCTGGTGACTTGATGATTCGGCCGTTCAGGATGCTTCTGCTCGCCTCCTGTGTCGTTCGAAATCGACAACTCCGGTCGGCTTCCTCTACCGGTATCCACACGAGTAGCCTTCAACCTCGAACGGCATGCCAGCGCCTGTGTCCGTCTAGGGTTTTAGGAATCCGTCCTCTCTCCTCTCTTTGCCGTCTCTTAGGTGTTAGTTCTCTCTAGCTTAAACCCTAGCTCCTCATATCAAATATATAGGATGCTATATAGGTTTAATTAATAATATTTAATTTCGAAATTAACTCTAAATTAATTCCGAAATTAATACAATATCAAATATTGCCTAATCAGATAAGAGAACAATTAAATAAATATAGTTTAAATTAAATCCGTCTCACAGATTTAATTCACTTATTTATTTAATAAAGAGATGACGGAATTTAATATATTTAATTTATCCTTATAAATTAATATCTCTTATATATATATATATACGAATTTATATATATATATATACACGTCCACCCTATTTATTAATTGAATCTAGACATATCTTAGATTCAATGAATCTGGACATCATAACTCGTGTTGGGCTATTTTGTGTGCGACCCTGTAGGCCCATATGAAGTTGGCAGTGGGCCATTAACTATAATGACTCACAAGTCGTAAGCGGTCTCTAGCAAGACATCACGACTACCCAAAACATATGAGGATCATTGAACGATGCAGCCTTTCATACAACCATATCACGTCCCTTTTGTCACACGACATTTTGGTCATGGATGAGGCATGGAGAACGTCATCCTCCTATTCATGACCGTTACTTTCTCGATCCCTGAGTAGTCCGAGTATAGAAATGGAACTACCTTTCCATTATAGTATGGCCATACATTTCTCAGACTCACTCATCGAGGGGCCCAGTAATGTCTCTCTACAAATGTGAGGGACAAATTCCATCTTGACCATTCACATTCCTCCGCATGAAAACCACTAAGCCTGAACACAGTCTTTATGATCACTCGGTCAAAAGTGACTTTTGACTAGGTCAAAGCTAAGCGTTTCTCATGTAGGAATCCATGATGATCTCAGGTCAAAGGGCAGAGTGACGTGGTTTGTATATGAGAGAAGCTTATGACTTAACCCATGCAGCTCTCTCATAGCGGGTCGGTCCAACACCTTGTACTCTTACATGTGCCTATGACTTTAATTTATATCTCTATATATCTTTAAAGTCATACTGGTCTTATTTCATCTTTGCTCCCACATAGATGACCGACCAGGGACATTTAGGATAAACCATGAGTTATCCAAGGATAGTTACCACAGAAAACATGCAAATAATATGATAACGTAATTGATAAATTCATAAATTAACAATGTTCAAAACATAATGATTGACCCCTAGGGCACAATTTCCAACATCCTCCCACTTGCACTAGGTACAATCATTAATTTGTCTAATTCCCATTGACCTAACATGACGCTCATGCTTTGCTTGCACAAGCGGCTTTGTTAGAGGATCAGCAACATTGTCTTCTCCTGCTACTTTGCATATTTTTATATCACCTCTATCGTTGATTTCTCTGATGAGATGAAATCGCCTGAGTATATGCTTGGTCCTTTGATGTGACCTAGGCTCTTTGGCCTGTGCAATAGCACCGCTGTTGTCACAGAACAAAGTTATTGGATCTGAGATGGTAGGTATCACCCCGTTCAGTAATGAACTTCCTTATCCAAACGGCTTCCTTAGCTGCATCAGATGCTGCTATATACTCAGCTTCCGTTGCAGAATCTGCTATAGTGCCCTGCTTAGAGCTCTTCCAGCTTACTGCTCCATTATTCAGGAGGAATATATATCCTGATTGCGATTTACTGTCGTCCTGGTCAGTTTGGAAACTTGCGTCTGTGTAACCAGTTACACAGAGCTCATCATCCAATCCACCATAGACCAAGAATAAGTCCTTAGTCCTTCTTAAGTACTTAAGGATATTCTTGACAGCAGTCCAATGGCCCTCACCAGGGTCCTGTTGATATCTGCTAGTCATACTTAAGGCAAACGAGACATCCGGTCGAGTACATAACATGGCGTACATGATAGATCCTATGGCCGAGGCATATGGAACCTTACTCATGCGACCTCGCTGATCAGGTGTACTAGGACACAAATCCTTGCTGAGGTGAATACCATGAGACATGGGTATAAAACCCCTCTTTGATTCCTGCATACTGAACCTATGCAGTATTTTGTCTATGTATGTGCTCTGACTTAGTCCTAGAAGTCTTTTAGATCTATCTCTATAGATCCTAATTCCTAGGATGTAGGTGGCTTCACCCAAGTCTTTCATTGAGAAAGACTTTCCTAACCAAGACTTGACAATCTGCAAGGTAGGAATGTCATTCCCAATAAGTAGGATGTCATCGACATAGAGTACCAAAAACACAACTGTGCTCCCACTAACCTTCTTGTACACACAAGGTTCATCAGCATTTTGAAGAAATCCAAACCCTTTGACTACTTCATCAAAACGATGATTCCAACTTCGAGATGCTTGCTTCAATCCATAAATGGACCTTTGAAGTTTGCACACCTTACCAGAGTCCTCAGAACGCACAAACCCTTCAGGTTGTGTCATGTACACATCCTCAAGTAGCTTTCCATTAAGGAATGCTGTCTTGACGTCCATCTGCCATATTTCATAGTCATAATATGCTGCAATGGCAAGGAGGATTCTGATTGACTTGGCCATTGCAACTGGGGAAAAAGTCTCATCATAGTCCACACCATGAGTTTGATTAAATCTTTTGCAACCAGCGTGCCTTGTAGACATTTACATTGCCATCCATGTCGGTTTTCTCCTTAAAAACCCACTTGCACCCGACGGTTTTTACACCTTCAGGCGGATCGACTAAGGTCCAAACCTGATTGTCGTACATGGATTGCATCTCAGACTTCATGGCATTAAGCCATTTTTCAGAGTTTGGTCCCACTATAGCCTCTTGATAGGTGGTCGGCTCATTATGCTCAATGAGCAACACATCACGATTGTCAGAAATCAGAAATCCATATCTCTGAGGCTGAAACCGTGCCCTATTAGATCTCCGTGGACCTTGCGTGACTTGAGGAGTCTCAACAACTTGTTGTGAGTCATCTCCGATTTCCACCTGTAGGTCTGTGGTGTCTTGTGGCTGTCGAACTTCTTCGAGCTGTACCTTGCTCCCACTGGTTCTTTTAGAGATAAACTCTCGTTCGAGAAAGATACCATTTCTTGACAACAAACACATTTTTATCGGTGGGGTTGTAGACATAGTATCCCTTGGTTTCTTAGGATATCCCACAAAAAGGCACTTTGTGGATTTGGGCGCTAATTTATCTGAGGCTTGTTGCTTAACATAGACCTCACATCCCCAAATCTTGAGAAAAGACAAACTAGGTTTTCTCCCAGTCCATATCTCATAGGGAGTCTTTTCAACTGCCTTAGATGGAACACGATTCAGTGTGAACGCAGCTGTCTCTAGGGCATAGCCCCAAAAGGACGGTGGAAGATCTGTTCGACTCATCATGGATCGAACCATATCTAATAGTGTTCGATTCCTCCGTTCAGAAACGCCATTCCATTGTGGTGTCCCTGGAGGAGTCAATTGTGAGACTATCCCTCAACTCCTAAGATGATCAATGAACTCTTGGCTCAATATTCACCACCCCGATCAGATCGAAGGGCTTTAATTGTTTCTGCCAAGCTGGTTTTGTACTTCATTTTGAAATATCTTGAACATTTCAAAAGACTCGGATTTATGTTTCATCAGATAGATGTACCCATATCTGCTAAAATCATCTATAAATGTGATGAAGTACGAATAACCTCCTCTGGCATTTGTATTCATCGGTCCACACACATCTGTATGTATGAGGCCCAACAAATCAGTAGCCCTCTCACTGTGCCCAGTGAAAGGTGACTTAGTCATCTTTCCCAACAAGCAAGACTCGCAAGTATCATATGATTCAAAATCAAATGAGTTGAGAAATCCATCTTGATGGAGTTTAGAAATGCGTTTCTCATTTATGTGGCCTAGACGACAGTGCCAGAGGTATGTCGGATTCAAATCGTTTGGTTTGACCCCCT